>NW_006768790.1:998471-1000481 GCF_000204055.1 Melampsora larici-populina 98AG31
GCAGGCTCCGGACGTCACGTCCCGAGTAGTGGTAGCAGAGATCCACCCTAGCCAGGGAGTCTACGGCCCCAGGGCCCCCCCCCAAACACGTGCAATCCGACTCAATAAGAGTAGGAAGGCATAAAGAGGCTTCAAGGCTATGTGAGATTCTTGACGTGACTGGGTAGTAGAAGCAAAGCAATGAAATGTAACAAGCTGTGATGTAAGATCACATATATGTAAACAGCCAATGATCCCCATAGCGTAAATCACAGAGGATAATGGAATGGGGCGGATACCCAAAGGCACGACGGTATCCGCTAGTTCCATGAGGGCTGAGGATGAGCGGCCCCGCGGATCACAGACACGGGGACCCCGGGCCTAGCAGAAACTAGGCCAGAGAAGAGTACAAACCCAAGAGAGGAAAATCTCTGAGTCAGAGTTTTCCATCATCCCTCAGACCTCTCAACGATAGACGCAAGTTCGCAGAAAATTTAGTAGAAAAAAATTTTTTCTTTCCTCCCACCCACCCCTTCGCCCACCACGCAGAGATCCACCCTAGCCAGGGAGTCTACGGCCCCAGGGCCCCCCCCCAAACACGTGCAATCCGACTCAATAAGAGTAGGAAGGCATAAAGAGGCTTCAAGGCTATGTGAGATTCTTGACGTGACTGGGTAGTAGAAGCAAAGCAATGAAATGTAACAAGCTGTGATGTAAGATCACATATATGTAAACAGCCAATGATCCCCATAGCGTAAATCACAGAGGATAATGGACTCTTCTACCAACTTCTCATATTGGCAAAACTGGTTGACCAGTTTTTCGCCCAACCCCTTTTATCCATCTTTTTGCTTTCCAAAAATGTTGACTGGTATGATTGGTTTCGTGATCATGCCACCACTATAACCGTTCAAAAGCTCCTACAGGGAAAGCAATTTGCGGCGCCACAAGCCTCGCAAACGCCCTTTTTGCACCTTTTACAGATCCGTGAAAGGTGCAAAAACTTGCCTGAGTTCTTCAAGCTGAGCTATCGGTGGGGCTGGAGGAGAAAAATCAGACCCAAAGACTGACTTTGGGTCTCTTTGGGTAACCCGGCACTGTGACAGGTCTGTGAAACCTGCACCCAGTTGATTTCGGTCATCTTTGGCCGTTTTCAATTTATTTCTCAAGGGCGCAAAACTGGTTGGTCAGTTTTTTGCCCAACCCCTATTGCTTTACTTTCTTGACTGGCTTGCAAGGCTGAGCAAAATCAGTACATTGTCAGTTTAAGTTAAACTTGAGTATGACAATTCATAACAACAACATATCATTTGTCTCAATAGTGTCTAGGGCCACCACCTCTTTGGCTGTCAGGACTAGAGAAAAGAATAGAGCACCCCGTATCATTTTGGCTCCAGAACCCAGGCACATGTGAGCCTACGCATCCATATCAGCATCATCAGCAGGGCCTTGAGAGACATCTTCATCATTGGAATTGTATAAAGAGCCAACATCTCCATCACAGTAACATTTGGATTCATCGGAAGTTGGCATGTTTGTAGCAGAGAGTAGGATGCACATTCCATTTGAACCCCGTTCCTCATCATTGTCGTCTTTGTAATCAGCATCTTCATCAAGGTCATACAAAGTGCCTCTGTATGGTTCAGATAGACTTTTGAGATATTTTGCTGTGAATTCGGCATCTGGAAGTCTCTCATTGGGGTGTTGGGTAGGAAGAAGACATTCCCACACATCATGTAGAAAAGCCACTTGCCCGGCATTTGGGATGAGTTGCTTTTGGCCTGGGTTGAGTTGAGCAAACCATTGGGCATTGTAAAAGTAAATTGGTAACTTTTCAGGGGCTCTGGTGAAAATGGATGGAAGGGGTACCCGGGCAATCCATGTGGTTCTCTCTTGAAAGTTTTCCCAGAGATCTGATCCACTTTTATGATTTCAATATCTAATCCATGAAGAACTTGCTGGTGTTCTTGGAGCGGTAAGGTAACGTTTTGATGACCCGGTATGTTCCATTGGGAAGGGCTTCATCTTCAC
>NW_006768790.1:1000581-1046474 GCF_000204055.1 Melampsora larici-populina 98AG31
CTGGTCAAGGTTGGCCATTCCGCGGCCCATCTTGGTGCGATTATTTCCAGTACACAAGTCTCACAAGGTTGGAATGTCCTTTTGAGCAACAAGATCCACACTGCCGGGGTCCGCAACCACGGCTTTGACCTCTTGTACAGTTGAAAATCAAGTGTAGAACTCTCTCAAAAGGCCAGCATCAACCATCGGTGGAACATCATTGGCCTTGAATAAGCCCCATCAGACCTTTATATGGAAGAATAGCGCTTCTTGTAATGGACATTGATGTAAGAAAGATGAGATTGAATTTTGACATGAAAGTTGAAAACATACCTTGGTACTTTTGTAATCCTTGCGGAGGACACCACTTTGCAGCTACAATGGGTATTGTTTGCGTGCACAAGTGGGTGCAGGAGGCTGATTAGAGGGGCCCGGGGTGCATGATTTCTGTGGTCCTTTGGCAGCAGGAGAAGGAGTCTTGGCGCAAGGAGGAAGGTTTCAGTTGGTCTTGGTTGGATTTCATATCTGGAATAATGTTTGATGTCGACTGCTTCTGGCGCAAGGATTGGCCACTGAGATCCTTGAATTCTTGAAGTTGACTTTGTGAACCACTGATGGTGTGTTTGCATTGATCTGCCTGTTACTGCAAGCTGTTTGCAATCATTGCCGCTACGGCATCCAGGGTGAGGCCAGCGGGATTTGGCAAGACATTATGTTCATTGTTTTGGGATTGCATGATCAGGGCAATGAAGAGTATTTTGAAGAAAGTGGGGCTGATGAAGTGTGTGAAGAACTTTGTTTTGGTGGCGAAGAAAAGAAGCTCTTTTTTTGAAGAGATATGGGATCCAATGAGGCGGGGGTTGAGCTCCTTTCATACTTGACATAATGAATTTGTGGCAACCCTTCAGGAAAGAAATTACAGTTAGTGTTGTTCAAAACTTTGACGGAGGAACCTGAGACTGTCCTGATCAGGGGTTGACAACTCACCAAATTGATTGAGGTGGAATGCCAAGCCAAAAGGGAAGAGTGTGTAGATTGTTCTGGCGGTTCACGAGGTCAAGGAGATCCAAAAGGGCGAGAGACCCCAATCAGGGTGCAAACTACTGAGTTGTAGTAGACTGCCGAGCCAAAAGGGAAGTTGTTGTGATGAAAAAGGGTAAGTCCAAAGGCCGTGGTGTTGCATGCAGTGACGAGCTGTCACAAACCAAAGCCAAGTGTAGCATCCAAACAGGCCTGTTGCAGCTGAATACAGCCTGTCGCAAGCAAGCTGGAGCTGGGAAACATCAAGTAGACATGTCACCCATGTGAAATTTCTGACTGTTGCAGATATGTCTGCAACATCAATTTGCCCATGGTGTGAATGGTATGGCAATGGAGTGTTGCACCGGTTCATCTGGTTCAAGCCCTGGAAGAGGTTTTTTTGACAAATTTTGGGAATGGCCTCAGGACATATGATGGGAATGTGCTAACAAATCATCATCTCAGGACAATTATTTTTGCTATGCCTGAGCGGCAATAAACTATGGAAAACTTTCTCACAAGCAAAAACTTATGTCATTTTGAGATATGCCGAGACCTTAAAAGTAAAGACCACACAGCCGTTTTGGATGCGCTTCCCAAGCAGGACACATTTTTCACGGACGGCGGCTTCATGCAATAGTGCCATCAACAATTTGAAGGCCAGTGCAAAATACCAAATTGAACTTGTTTGTAAGGCCAAAAAAGCACTATGGGTGGGCTTTATTGGCGGTACGTGGCTGTTGGAATTTACCCACATTCCGGCGACATCTGCCGTGCGCACGGACCACATGACCAAGTTTTTGCAATTGTCTTCTCATCCTTTTTGAAAACAACTGTACTATAGAAAAGATAGTATAATGTGAAGATTTTTTAAGTCTTGTTTTACTCACCTAAACCTGTTGATGTTCCTTGCACATTTTCCACATTTTCCACCTCCTCACAATTTCTTTGATCATTTGTTGCCTGGGTTACTGGGCTGTTAATCAATGAATCACACTGCCAGCATTAAAGAGGTTCCCAGATGGGAATATGGGTCCTAGTGATCACATTCCCATCCTGCTACTGTTACACAGTTCCACAAATATTTCCTGAGTAGCCATTGTGATATATGTAGTCAATATTTTGAGATGTGTGTCTCAATTTGAACAAAGTTACAGCATGTATTACACATGAACTTCTTATCTAGATGAGCAGATAACTGAGCGAACCTGTATGTAGCTGATAGCTAAGGATTTACTCAGATGTTTGCACATATGTAGTGTATGCTTTATGGCTCAGATGTGCAGTGCAAGATGATTTGATGCACCATTCTTCTCTCAATGATATTCCCAGCCTAGGTCACGTTCCGACCAGGGAACCTATTTAATGCTGGCAGTGTCAATAACTTGTGAAATATTTTTCTTTTGTCCTGTATTACCACCACTTTCCACTACTCTTCTTTCTTCTTCTTCTGAATCTTTGTTTTCTAGTTGTTCCTTCTTTCTTTTTGAGCTTTCTCCTACTTGATCTTGAGCTATATTTCCTTTTGATGTTGAAGAATTTTGAACAACTTCATTTCTACTTTCTAATTCTCTATTAATACATTCATCTGCATATTCTTGTGCCACCATTATTTCTCAACTTGCATAACTTGCTTCTTAACAGTAGTAAATAAACACCATGTTGGTATCCTTGTAGCACGTCAACATGCACACACAGAGAGTTTTGAAAAAGATCAGAAAATATTTTTGTAGGATTTAGACTGAGATTGGTGTTGAGTGCCCTTTGTGAATGATCATTTGACAAAAGCATTTGTGGCATCCTTTGTCAGCAGTTGGGGACAACTGTGTGTCAACATCCCAGTTGACAAAGGGAAGATGTGACTATTGTGGAGACCTCTTCAAAGGATCATTCAAGTATGTATCAAAAGTCTTTGGTGTGTGCATGTTGACGTGCTACAAGGATATAGACATGGTGAAAGAAAAGAAAAAGTGTTTGAAATGAAAACAAATATATTTGAGTTTGTGTTTGCCTTTTGCTGTTTTACAGCAAGTCTATCTTATGATGAGTGAAAATATCTTCTCAAGGGAGAAGTTACTCTCCTCTCGGCTCCTCTCTCTACCTAGCAATGACTGTGTGTGGGGCTTCTCCCTCTCTGGTCCCCTCCTTCGGTACCAGGATTCCACTGCCCCGTTCTCTCTTGCTTTTGATGGAACTTTACGGGTACCGTCAACCCGTTGGGCACCCGTACCATTCACGCCAATCACAAATTCAAAGACCAGTGAAGTGTAATGCCTGGTAATGACGCGCAAATAACCGGGAAATCTGCGCCCGATCCTTATTGAGCTTCTCATTTTTTGTGGAAATCCGCTCTTCTATGAATGTGCGGCTTTTCAGACGTGCGGCTCACAAGCTCAGGATTATTCACAGGAGACGCAAAGGTTTACATGAAGATGTTTTTTGCTTGAGCAAGATGCAGACCAAACAACACAATTCTAACTCTGGTTGACAAAGCAAACATCACCCAGTACGTCCGTTGTGGACACCAATAACAACAACAATATCCAGCCCTATGACAGGGTGTCCTCGGCTGCATTGTGATGATCAGATGAGCAAAAGATCATTGAGAAACATTGGCCTACTCAAGTTCAGCAAAGACCCTCTTAAAACCGGAGACTTTGAGTTGTCCTTTGTGTTTCACAAAAGTGATGGTTGCGTCTAGGCCCTCGTCTTGATTCTCCCCGTTTGGTTCCTTCACAGTCACTTTACCCAATAATTTGATCTGAACCTTTTCTTGGTCTGAGTTTTCTGTGCACTTTGCTGAAAACAAATCACATTGTGTTTTTAGGTATTTGGACGAGGAAGGTGGGTTCAAAGTTAGATTAGTGCAAGTGGTTTCCTCCTCGTATATGATTCAAGCACATATCCAACTAGGGAGCATACCTGAGGAAATTTCTGTCTCGTATGTGCGCTGTAGATGAACCATCTGCGCTGCCAGGGCGTCGCCAATTTCTTGTGGAAGATGATAGTCAGAAAATGCGAAGAGGGTGTCAGCAAATCGTCATAGCACCTTGAAACTGCACAAGGAAGTCTACTTACGGTTTCCCTTGAGAACATGCCCCAAATAATCGAACTTGGCACTCGGGTAATTGTGTATCTGAGCGATTACGCCATCTGGCTCTCCTGCATCTACGCTTTGATAAAACTTCTCAAGACCGCCTTGGAGGTCATCCTCAACCCAAGCTAAAAGAAAGAGTAATTAAGTTATGATTCTGGAGCAACAGCGTCCGGGAGTTGCGTGAGCGACTCACGTTGCGGAACACCTTGGACTTTGAAGTCAGGTCCACTAAAATGGATCGCCTGGGCTAGAAATGGAGATGTTGCGAAGACAACAGCAAGAAGTGTAGTTGAGAGTTTGGTCATGGTGGTTATAGCCTAGGTACTGATGAGGTCTTTAGTAGCTACGAAAGATTATGCACAAAGAATGAACACTGATAATGAGCAGATGAGGGACTACCAAGCCAATGGACGTCCTCCTTTTATACTCATGAGGAAAGGTTATACACTATATAACACTCGCTGCTTGCCTCGCACTCTTACGAGTTGAAGCTCTGCGTCCTGGCGTGTTCACTCATCCATCAATGTGTGGATATGATAACTGCGCATTCTATTTGCGGCGCTCAATCGACTTGTACGTATGGACAATATATATTCCCTATCATCGCCGGAGCTCATGATGACTCATGTGTTCTCACTTCATAGCCTACGCTGACTTGTCTAGACCTCAGTTCCTCTTTTTTTATCAGAGTAAAACACTTCTGTACCTTTAAACCACTGACTTATGTGCCTACGTAATATCTTTCGCAACGTCTTACATTCGGATAAGAAAGCGAACGAAGATCTGCCACCTTGCAAAGAGTTGAGGGCGATTTGCATCACACCTCATCGGCCAGTCTCACGCAGGTTACCAACAACCCCCCATCATCTTTCTTTGGCAAGTGCCACATTATGCACCCAAAACCTTTTGGCTACGTAAGCAGCATCTCCTAAGCGGTACCGTCATGAAATCAACAGCTACGCTGCTTTTAACCTCGATAACCAGGTCCAAAGATATCTTCTGCAAATTTCAATGTGGATCATATCCTTCCTCGACAAGTGTGATATCAAAACACTACGCAGGGAAATAAATCGTGGCATTCCAAAGTTGAACCAAGCTGAAGTTACCTAAAGCTTATCAATCAGGTTAACAAACCATCTTGAGTTTTTTACATCTTCCGTTCATGTTTTAACATCAGTTTTGCACAGCATACATTTTATAAAAGCGACAATAGGGGTTTCAAGTTTGATTCATTTCATTTTCTTGAAAAATTTGGACAAGCTGTTCAAAAAAATCCATCATGAAACCACCGTATTTTTATTTTGGGACACGTGAAAAGGGACACCTAAAAATGGGTTCCACTTTGAAAAAAATTATGCATATCTTACAACAACGGGCAAGTTTCCAAAACGTAATATTCCAAAAAAAAACCAAAATTGTAACCCCCTAATACTGGTCCCCACTCGTGCGGCTTTATTCCAAATCCTGGAAAATTTGAATCTTTACCTGCCGCTGAACCACATCTCTGCGTAAGGGAGAAGCTCAGAATGGCTCCATCAACCCCAAGCAACGGAACACAGGGCATATTGAAAAGCTTCGAAATCCGTCTAGATAACTACAAACTGATTTCCCGTGACGAATACTAGAGGTGAGCCTCTATCACCTCTTGTCACTGATATACCTAATCACTAACCTGATTTCCCGTGACGAATACTAGAGGTGAGCCTCTATCACCTCTTGTCACTGATATACCTAATCACTAACCTGTAAGGTTTTAGGTAAAGATAAAGATAAGGGAAAAGGATCGACACAGATAATTTCAGCGGATGATTCTTTTCCTTCCGTAGAATGACGGATAATATATTTCACCTGATTTCCCGTGACGAATACTAGAGGTGAGCCTCTATCACCTCTTGTCACTGATATACCTAATCACTAACCTGTACAATCAGATAAAACAACAAAACAGATATAAAGAGAATGAGAGAAGTTAGATGAGATTGTAAAAGAAATAACACATCTCTGTCAAATACTATCTGACCTGTAAGGTTTTAGGTAAAGATAAAGATAAGGGAAAAGGATCGACACAGATAATTTCAGCGGATGATCTAGCGTCGTCAGATGAAACAATACAATGATATAAATCAATATGATTAGTGAAGTAATTCAAATGTGTATTGATTGAAACTGAAAACAGATGTGTATAGAACTAAGAATAGAAAGAGAAGAAGTATGAATAGAATGAAAGGATTGACTTACTCTTTTCCTCCCGTAGAATGACGGATGAGGAAAAGAGTATACGCGCGTCGTGGGGGTGGCGTGGATTAAATAAAGGGATGATTATGGTTTTAGGACCAAGGTTCTTAGACTAAACCTTAATGTAATATTAGACTCATGGCATCTGGAACCTAAGTCCTAGAGACGTAAGGTGTCTCTCAACACACCCCCTGTTTCAGATGTCCATGAATGACATTTAGACCCACTTGATCCCTAAGTCCTTTAAAAGGGCCTGGATGTAGAGGTTTAGTCAGGGTGTCCGCAAACATATTCTTGTTGCTGATATGTCGAAGTTTAATCAATTTCTTTTCTACCTGTTGTCTGATCCAATGATATTGTACCTCAATATGTTTAGTACGAGCATGAAATATAGATTTTTCAGTTAATGCTACCGCTCCCGTGCTGTCACTGCATAAAATAGTAGGTGATTGTTGCCCAAGGGATATATTCTCCAAAAGACCACGCAACCATACAACCTCCTGTCCGGCCTCGGTCGTAGCTTTATATTCAGCTTTGGTGGATGATAGAGATACCGTTGGTTGAAGGCGGCTTTTCCAGCTAATTGCGGCTCCATTCAGCTTGAACACATAGCCTGTGGTTGATCTACGTGTTGATGGATCACCAGCCCAATCGGAGTCAGTATAACATTCTGGGTAATACCAACTCTGATTCCCTTCAATGATACTGTCTTGACTTGAATAAATTAATCCTAAATGTTGGGTTCCTTTCAAATAGCGCAATACATGTAATCCCATCTTCCAAGCAGAATGTGATGGTCTTGACAAATGTTGAGAGAGAGATCCTACGGCGTAGGCTATATCAGGTCTGGTTCCTTGTGCGATATACATTAAACTACCCACTAAACTGTTGTACGGTAATTCAGACTTCTGGAACTCTAATAGATCAGAATCACTAGCTTTCAGGATCTTTGCTCCTCCGGGGAAAGGCGTTGATGCCGGTTTACAATCATCTGAGTTAAATCTCTCTAGAACAGTCTGGATGAAGGATGGTTGGCTTAGAGAATAGCCACCATCATCGGTCGAGTTTACTTCAATCCCTACAACACAATGAGCAGGGCCCAAATCCTCCATTTTCCATTTTAATTTCAATAAGCTCTTTATTTCATAAATTTTATCACCCGTGATTGCCATATCATCTACGTGTAGATATAGCAGCGTCTCTAGACCATCCACATCTTTTCCATACCATAAGCAGGCGTCATGAGGGTTTTGCACCAATCCAATACTCATCAGTTTTTGTTTCACTTCGTCACTCCAGCATCTGGCAGATTGTTTAAGACCATATAGAGCCTTTCTCAACCTCGCTACCTTCCCATTTGCGCGCTCAGCATCGTATCCTTCAGGTAGTTCTAGGTATATTTCTTCTTGAAGGTTGCTGTTGAGGAATGCAGCGATGGCGTCCATCTGTTCGATGGGCCATCCCTTTGCTGCTGCAGTAGCCACCAGAATTCGGAAAGAAGCTAGTCGTCCTGTAGGCGCGAAGGTGTCATTAAAGTCAACACCCTCAGTCTGGGTGTAGCCTTTCGCAACGTAACGAGCTTTATGTTTTGATATGCTCCCGTCAGGATTAACCTTATACTTGAAATGCCAGCGGCCGCCTACAACTGGAGAGTTCTTAGGGCGGTCGACAATTTCCCATACGCCCATGTTGATGATGTTCTGCATTTCTTTATCGCATGCAGCCTTCCATTTATCTGCATCTGGCATTTTCATCGCCATTTTGTAACTCTTAGGCTCTGCTCGAGCTTTCATAGCTTCTCGGCATTCATAGAGAGCTGTGATGAAGTTTCGGCGAGCCATCTTGGGTACGATTGATCGCATGGGATAAGCCTCAATCACATTAGTGGCACCAGGCACATAACGTTCGGGGGGACGACGTTCTCGGGTTGATTGTCTTGGAGCATTCGTCAAGTTTGGTGGGGTTGGCTGGGTATCTGATGTATGTTCTTCCGTGATCGGGCTTATTTGATCATCGATAGGGGGTTCAGGACTTGGACTGAGATCTTTCTCTGTTATGACTTCTTTAGGAGTGAGGAGCTCTTGGTGAATGTCTTCATCATCATCACAGTGATCCTTCGGTATATCAGGGATGGAGTGATCTTGTTCAACTTGATCATCTTCTTTATTATCATCTAATGGAAGATCTTCGATAAACATCCAATCGGGATTGTCTTCGGCATCCTTCATGAAGGGAAATACTAACACTACAAGAAAGATAATATTTTCTGGGCAGAAAATTAAATTATTGATACACAAAAATATTGAGAGGCCAGGAGGAGAGCAAAAAATGAATAAAAATATGCATCTTGTTCCCTGCGTTGAGAACTTCACTCTGCATATTGTTCCGTATTTTTACAGTCCATATTGATAAGTGTACTAACAATAAACCTTCACAATCATGCAATTACAACCTGTAACAAGCACTGAAATTTGGCTCATTAGTGTTTAGAGAAACTTTTGATTTCTGAAAATACTCATAACTTTTTCAATTCCGGTCCAAAACGCACGATTTTGGGTGCATTGGTAAGCTGGAATTGTCCTCCAAATAGTTCATAATAGGACCACACAGCATGCTGGTCTGCTAAAAAAGATATCATCTTGTTTATACATTTGTACATACAGATCCATAGAATGATTGTCATACTAGCTACATAGTTCTTGATCTTATGAAAGTTCGAGAGGAAGAGTTCAGCTTTCCAATGCACTTAAAATCGAGTGTTTTGAGGCAGATTTGACAAAGCTATAGGTGTTTTCAGAAATCAAAAGTTTCTCTAAACACTAATGAGCCCAAATTTTCAGTGCTTGTTACAGGTTGTAATTGGATGATTATGAAGGTTTATTGTTAGTACACTTATCAATACGGACTGTAAAAATATGGAAAAATATGGATAGTGAAGCTCTCACCGCAGGGAACAAGATGCATTTTTTTATTTATTTTTTGCCCTTCTCCTGGCCTCTCAATATTTTTGTGTATCAATAATTTAATTTTCTGCCCAGAAAATATTATATTTTGTGTAGTGTAATGGTTGAAAGGTCACATCGTGACTGATATGGATTTGATTTGTCTCCCGATCCAAAATAATGTAATTATGATTATCTTCGGTTGCTCCTAAAAGAACTCCCGGACGAGAGACTGGTTCGAATTTTCCACCTCGGATATCTTTTCGGATGTGACGATATGCTAAGCATCCGAAGGGTTGGAATCGTTTCATACTGGATGGTCTGTTCTTCCAGAGCGAGTGAGGGGTTGTCTTGAGATTGAGGGAAGTAGTGACGGTTCGGTTTTGTAACATGACTGAGTAAGAAACAGCGTGATACCAATACTTTATGGGTATGCACGACTGTATCATCATACACATTGCTTTGGTGTTGATTGTTCGGTTTGATTGCTCAGCGACTCCATTCTCTTCTGGAGTATGAGGAGAGGTTATTCGAGTTATAATTCCTAACTGTTCTAAGAATGGTGAGAGTAAGCCATTAACAAACTCTCCTCCACCATCGATTGAGAACATCTTCAAGGTCTCGCCTGTTTGTCTTTCGGCGAAAGTGATGTAACGTTTAAAACACTCAAATACGGTCTCAGCGCTCTTGTTTGGCAATCCAAATGATACACGATAACTGCTATAATCATCAGTGAAGAGGATGTAGTATTCTTCATGATTAACAGATGTGGTTCTAACTATTCCACTCAGGTCAACATGCACATTCTCGAGGAACTTATTGGCTCGTGGTCTGGTGTATGAGAATGGGAGTCGGTGATTTTTGGCTAAAGGGCACACAGGACATTTGTTTATAATTTCAAAATCTTTTATAATAGTAGTCTTTGGAAGTACATCATCAAAGTAGCCTAAACTCCACATTCGCTTCAGGTATTTCTCGCTTGGGTGACCTAAAGAGTAGTGTAATTTTAGAATAGTGATTTGTCTGGCGTTTGAAACTGATGACTGATGAGAAGTATGACTGACCAAGGATCGTAAGGCGACATACATCATGCTCCCTTCTCCGACGAATCTTCCAATGAATAATTCCTTTTTACCATGATCGATCCTGAAGTTTGGATCTTCCAGAACAGTGGTGATAGCACCTGCTCTCAACAACCTTCCTCCTGCAATAAGATTACGAGAAAGATCGGGGACGTATAGACAATCCTTGAGTTTAACTGGTTCGCCTCTGGTGTTCACAAGATTCACATTTCCAATGGAATGAATGTCGAGAGTAGCTCCGCCACCAGCGAGGTTTAACTTTGCTCCGGGGTCGTGATTTTCCATTAGAGTTGCCGATTCAAATAAGCTAGCGTCGTGAAACATATGGTGGGAGGCCCCGGTGTCGATTAGCGCAACTGAGTCACATTGATCTCCAGCGCAAGCAAGTTGAGGTTGAGCTGAGCATGAAAAGTTTCCATCGACTTCTACTGAATAGCTAACTTCACGGTCCTCTAATCTAAGGTTATCAAAAGCTGATTGAAGATCTTCAGAGCTAGGGTAGTTGTAGTTCTCAATCTGGTGTGCGCGACCTCTATTCGAATTTGATCCGCTTTGACCGCGACCTCTGCCTCGGAGATTTCCGCGAAAACCACCACGACCACCTCCTCGACCTCCCCTAGGGTAATCGATCCATTCACCGGATTCTTGCTTCGAGCGTTTCCAACTCTCCATCTTAGCCGCGTTGTTAGGGTGATGATAACAGTCAACTTGATCGTGAGGCTTGGTGGGATGACTTTGACCGATACATTTGGTTTTGGTGCAAGTCTGCCATCTACCAGTTCGATTTCCTTGACTGGATTCGGAGGTTTCCGCAACTCGACTTGATTGTTGACGGCTGGAGGAAAACATTTTTCGGGTTTGGTAGGTCTTCTTCAATTCGGTTTTGAGGTTTCGGAATTTGACGTGACCGGCATCTAACAAGTCACAGCCTTTCTCGGCCCAGCTTTGGTTGAGTGATTGAACAAACTGGCGGGCCTGTTCTTCTTTGGACATTTCACCATTTGAACCTAGGTAAGCGTCAACTTTAGCTCTGAAAATATCAATGTATTCTAATAAATCTTTTGTAGAGTTTTGAGACAGATCCGTGATTTCACTACGTAACATGAGCTTGACTGACTCCGAATTGCTGATGTGATATTCACAAATTGTCTTCCATAGCAAAGAAGGCGACGGTATCGTAATTTTAATACCGTTCTCGAATTTCGATATCATTGATATGAATCGAGTGGACTGAATAAGGTCAATACTAGATAGTAGCCAGTAAAACAAGGCTTTCTTGGTGGCTGATAAGACTTCAGGGTCCATATCCGTACCTCCAGCATCTTCCGAGTCTAGAAAGTGGTCATAGGAAGTGGCCATTAAACCAAAACGGATCGCATCGGACCAGGCAACATAGTTGGAAGTTGATAACTTTATGCTGATGGTGATCTTATGTAGGATTGAGTTCATTTTGATTGACTGACGTTGAGCTGGTGTATCAGTATCAATTGGGACAGTGGTAGCCATATTAACAGGCGGGACAGTAGTATGTGCTGAATGAGCTGATTCGGATGAATTTGAGTTTTCTGATTGATCTTCAGTCTGAGATCCGGCGTAAGTCTCGTCGGTATCTTCTGAGAATGGAGCTGGGGTGGATGCAGGTGTAGGTAACTGGGAATCGTCAAGTTCGTCTTCTCTTCTTGACATAGATTTCGCGTTTCGAATGAAATAACTAAGAGCTGAACCAAGCTCTCGCTACCATGAAAAGCGTCGAAATCCGTCTAGATAACTACGAACTGATTTCCCGTGACGAATACTAGAGGTGAGCCTCTATCACCTCTTGTCACTGATATACCTAATCACTAACCTGATTTCCCGTGACGAATACTAGAGGTGAGCCTCTATCACCTCTTGTCACTGATATACCTAATCACTAACCTGTAAGGTTTTAGGTAAAGATAAAGATAAGGGAAAAGGATCGACACAGATAATTTCAGCGGATGATTCTTTTCCTCCCGTAGAATGACGGATAATATATTTCACCTGATTTCCCGTGACGAATACTAGAGGTGAGCCTCTATCACCTCTTGTCACTGATATACCTAATCACTAACCTGTACAATCAGATAAAACAACAAAACAGATATAAAGAGAATGAGAGAAGTTAGATGAGATTGTAAAAGAAATAACACATCTCTGTCAAATACTATCTGACCTGTAAGGTTTTAGGTAAAGATAAAGATAAGGGAAAAGGATCGACACAGATAATTTCAGCGGATGATCTAGCGTCGTCAGATGAAACAATACAATGATATAAATCAATATGATTAGTGAAGTAATTCAAATGTGTATTGATTGAAACTGAAAACAGATGTGTATAGAACTAAGAATAGAAAGAGAAGAAGTATGAATAGAATGAAAGGATTGACTTACTCTTTTCCTCCCGTAGAATGACGGATGAGGAAAAGAGTATACGCGCATCGTGGGGGTGGCGTGGATTAAATAAAGGGATGATTATGGTTTTAGGACCAAGGTTCTTAGACTAAACCTTAATGTAATATTAGACTCATGGCATCTGGAACCTAAGTCCTAGAGACGTAAGGTGTCTCTCAACACATATATCAACAAACTTAACTAAGTCCAAAATCTCGTGCGCGGGGTTTGAACATAGCAAGCGATGACCGAGGCACGAGGGACTTACGAACTCCACAGTTAACGGGCGTGAACAGTTTGAGACTTTAGTAGGGAGAATCTTGCTTCTCAATTCCTCAATTTTTTCCCTTGTATCTAATGTTAAAAAATCATAAGGTCATCAGCGGGGCCTACTTCTCTTTCCTTTGCTCTATTCATTTTTTTTTATCTGTCCTCTTTCATTTTTTTTTCTTTTACTCAAGAGTTGATCCATTGAAATTTCAAAATCAACTGCGGATTACAGCTCCCTTGTATGTATTTATTTTTTGAATTTTCAAAGACTCGTGTGGTGGTATTACTTTTGCTAAAAAGCTTGGCCCGATCGAGAAAAAATAAAACAGAATCAGACCCAGATTTCGCCGCAGCAGTCACAACGCAGCAGAGAGAAAGATTTTGGGGGTGCTGTTGGCTCTGGTGCGAGCTCCCAGTCATATCCTTCAAATCCCTGTCCCTGTTGATTACTTTGTTTTCATCACTAAACTCAACTCAGTCGCTCGCTGCTTCTCACATCCTGGAAACGTGTTTATCAATCGTGGCCAACCCATTGCTGATCTGTAGGAAAAAGGTACACTTTTTTTACTTCAATTCCTCCCATTTGTCTCCTCAGTGCAATTAATTGAACTTACTGATGATCCCCAATATCATTTCTAGGTATCATTCTACAATACATACCACCATACTTTCCCAAGTTGAACCCTATCGATTTTGGATTCAATGTGTCAAAGTTTGTTGTCTCGAGATCACAAGTTTTAGTTACGAGGTCAAATCCAGTCGAACGGAATTTTGTATCATCATTGTGGTTTTCAGATATTTGAAGGGGAGCTCGTTTGTTTGTATTAGATGAATTGTAGTTAGAGAAGATTGTCATCGTATAAAAATTAGAAACAAGGAATTATAGATAAGATTGGCGTGAAACTGAAATCGTTTCAATCTTCTTCAAAGGATCACAAGCAAAGCGATCGATTTTGATCTTGTTTGTGAAATCAGTCTCTAGATTACACAAGAGAGCTGAGATTTTTCACAATCTTTTCTGTAGGAGCATAGGAAGGTTGATTGGTTTTGACCGAGCAAAATCAATCGATTCTTGGATGTGGAATGTCTTCAAAAAAATGAGATCGTTGTTAATCTTGACTTCAAACCCGATGAGATCTTAGGTTTTATTTCATAAGAGATTTGAGATTGTTCTCAAGTTGCGATCATAGGATTGCCTTGTAGGAGAATCAATCAGGAATTGATTGGTTTTGATATTGGTCATAACCAGTCGATGTTTCTGATGATCTTGCTTACCTTGAAAAGTCACTCACATTTGAGATATCTTTCATGAGATATCCAATTGTTATTCAGCATAGCTTGGCACCGGACAAGTTGAGGATATTAGGATACATCTCATTCAACTTGGCTTTTCTCTCACATTAGCACAGCAGTTGTGAGCTCCGTAAAAACTTCATCATCATTTCTTTTTTTGATTTGTTAACAAATGCTTGTTATGATCAATCCAACAATTCAAAACCTTCTTGAAAGAGTGTGGGAAGAAAGAGCTGGTGAGGTGATGGTGAGACAAAGCTAGGCAAGACGATCACGGATATCAGACTGTGTTGTGAGGATGGTCATCTGAATCGAACAATACAAAAAGTTTGTTAGAAAGCACACCAATAGATAATAAAGAAGAGATATATTTTAATGTAACTTGTAAAGTGACTTACCAAGAGTTTGACAACGTCATCTTGCAAGAGTGTGCAAAGAAAGAGGTCAAGGTGATGGGGAACTAGAGCCTAGAGATGGGTGATGGACCAGCGGAATGGTAGGGAGGTCGCACCAGAGCCGACAGGACCAGACAGCACCCCCAAAATCCTTCTCTCTGCTGCGTTGTGACTGCTGCGGCAAAATCTGGGTCTGATTCTGTTTTATTTTTTCTCGATCGGACCAAGCTTTTTAGCAAAAGTAATACATGCTAGTGTGGTGGAATCCAAAAATTGCATTCATCAAATCCTTCTCTTTTGACCTCGACCAAAAAAATAACAAGAATGAAAACTCGAAGTCACAGAAGAGAAATGGTTCTCGAAGAGGAACCGACACCTCATGTGGACAAAAACCTCAAAGTGGATCGACCCCTTCTTCCCACGAGCCTTCACAATAGTTCACTAGCAATTCAGCGAAACCACGTCAAGAACGTTTTCAAAAGATGCTACAATGTGCAAGACGCGAAGCAAGTGCAGGTTGACACCTCGGTGGAACTAATCAATGGTAAGAATGCTTTTGTACTGGCGGGCACCGGGTTTGGAAAGTCACGTATACCAGAGATGTTTGCACATCTATTCGATTCAAATCAAAAGGCTGTGGTATTGATTTTGAATCCATTGGATGCTTTGGGCGATAATCAAGTACGCACTCTTATTATATGATTATGATCAAGGTCCTGACTTGTGATTATATGTAGGTCTTAGAAAAGAACAAATTGAATCTCACATCAATCAATCTCACCAAGACCACGTTTACTACCGATGTTATTCAAAAGATTAAAGAACACTTCTATCGTTTTATCTACTTGGTTAGTTTATGTTGCTATCATAGTCTTCACTATTTTCTTATGATCTTGTGCATTTGTAGAGCCCGGAGATTTTTTTGAACAACACCGAATTTTCAGACATCTACTACAGCTCCAACTTCCAAAAACATCTAGTCTTGAAAGTTGTCAACGAAGCACATGTTATTTATTCGTGGGGCTTGGTTGCCAGCAGACTTTCAAAGAATTCTCAAAGTCACAATATGATGCAGGACATCTGTGAATTCCCCCCGTCTTATGGAAACTTAGGCCGAGCACTTATGGCGACTGACAAAGTACCACTCTTACTATTATCCGCCACTTGTCGCCCAATAGCAATACAAAAAATCCTCAGCAGCTTGAGCATCCTCCCCCAAAATATTACGATGATCAAAGGAGAACTTGCACGGCCTGAACTCAGGTGGATCCGAATGTACATGACTCGTCCTCTCGAAACCTTGGAAGACTTAATACAATTGATCCCCCATCAGGATGATGTCTCTGACACAGATATGATTCAAACCTTGATATATTCCGGAACTCATAATCTGACTTGGAAGGTTTCAAAAACGGTGCATTTGGCTCGAGGAAATCCTGGTCAAGTAGACAACGGCAATAGCACTTGCTGCCGACGATACCATGCAGCTATTGGGCCTTGTGATAAATTGACACGTGCAAAAGAATATGGGGAGGGAAAATATCCAATAATATCGTGTACCAACGCACTTGGCCTAGGTCAAGACTGGAGTATTGTAGACTTAGTAATTATCATTGGTGGTATGGATCCTGATGTCATGATTCAAATGGGAGGTCGAGGAGGTCGAGGCAACAAAGGATGCCTGGTGATCATGCTAGTTGAACCCTTTCAAAGTCTAGGGAAAAATTGTATTAGTGACTCTGATAAGGTGAAAAACATGAGTGATGATGAGCACACAAGTGCATTACGCATCACAACAGTTTGCCTTCGAGTCGCCTTGACATCCGACACTCGGTAAGTCTTCTTGTCCTTTTGCCAACTTTTACGAATAGATAATTTGATGATAATTATTACCTATGTTTGACAATGAAGCCTGGGTGTACTGCCTTTGACAGTCGATGATCCAGCATATGTCGAAGAAAAAACTCGCCAGGATTCCTTGAACTTCCCCGAATGCCGATGCTCCAACTGTGATCCAGCTGGTGCCATTCAGCTGATTCGGGGTCTGAAGAAAACCAACAAGTTCGATTTCCATGAACTTTTGAATCAACCGACCATTGCAGAAGTGCTTCCAACACCCAACTTTTTAAAACAACTTCCAATCCTGGTCGCAAAACCCAAGTCACGAGAAAATCGTCCCTTATTGTGTGACGAGACAGATACAATCCGAAACTCTTTACCAATGATCGAGCTTGCAGGTTCATTGATTGAAGATTTTGATCACCTCTTTCTTGAAAAATATCCGAATGGCTCAAGCTTGATCCCTTTACACTTATTTAACTACGAGTGTATATGGCAGGTGGTGAAGAACTTTGCAACAGTTGTTGAAGGACAACATCTGCCAGGGATCATGGGCAGTCAGCCAATCCGAGGCACATTTGAATGTATAGTTACATGTATCAAAAAATGGATGTCAAGTTCAAGTTACTCAGCATATCTTGAAGAGAAACAGCAGAAAGAAAGAGCCAATAAATTGGTTTATGATACTGCTGCAGAGATACTGGCAACATACTTGGAAGGCCAGCGTCTCAAAGAAAAGAAACGTAAAGAAAACAAGGAGAAAGCTGAGGATTGAAAGCGAATCAAAATGAAGAAAGATGTCGAAAAAAAAGAACAAGAACAAAAACAATAGTGTGTTCAACATCAGGTAACACATCAAGGATCGAATCAACCAGGTATGTATTCTATGTATTTCAAGACATCGTACTTTTCAGACCATTTCATTTTCTTTTTCTAATGTAACACCTTTTGCAATGTCAGCTCCAGATGATGTGACACCCCAACTGAACCGAGACGGAGCTTCATTTCAATCTTTGGCCTGAAATATGGATTGCAACTTTTCAATCCCTTGTAAATAGATATCCTCAAGATTTTTGATTGCGCTGGTGTCTCGTTCGGTATCAATCAAGCTTGGATCTGCCAAGTGGTCTCGAGCAAACTTCAAGAATCTGTTCATTGATGCGGCTGAGGTTGGATGTTTATGATTTTGATGGATGATCTCAAGCCCAGATCGAAGCCGAAGGCGTTGGATTAGACTACGAAGCTGTATAGATATGATTTTTCAATGTTTTGAAATGAAAAATGCTTCTCTTGAGCAACGTACCAAAGGAATATTGATTGAATACCTTTCCATCAATCTTTGGATATTAGTACCTTGGCCCTGCGTGAACAAATCGGTCATGAGATATTCAAACTGGCTAAAACGAAATCAAAGACTCACAGAATGATTGTAAAAGTACTTGATCCAAAAGTTTTGGACTTCCAAGTAGAAATCTTTGGCAACCCAATGGTTGGCGCGTCCCGATGTTGGGATTAATATGCAATGTTTTAATACTTTAGCCATCTTCTTTGGTAGATATTCCTCTAAAATAAGTATGTATCTTGGAAGATGAGTGGCATAGTGAGATAAACCTCTCATTCACTGTGAAAGAATTGCCCAACGCTTCCACATTGACATCAGACAACCGATATCTCCACCTCGCATTGAATTATCGGCTTCAATTATTGTAGAAAAATCTCTGATCCTCAATCTCATATTGTACAAAGCCCCGTCGCCTGCATCAGCTGCTTTACAAATTGCTTCTCCTGAGCAGTATTTTTCATAACACTCATCCGCCAACTCTTGTGCTGCATTGGCTTTGGTGAAGTCCGGTCGACTTTTTTTTAGAAGCAATTAATTGTCTATATAGATCAAATAAACAATCAGCTTATAATATTTCTTTTATCTTGAAAGGAAGTGAGCATTTACTTCAGTAAAAAATCAAATGTTGCCATTTGTATCTTGTGCACAGTTGTCATCATGAAGCCAAAGTCCGACTTGTCAAACAGATGAGCTGGATTGATCCCCAGTGATGTTGCACAACGAGAAATCCCGGGGTCTTCCAAGTTTTCCACATCACCAAGATACAAACGGACTATTGCACTGGAGATATTCCACATTGTGTGAGAAGCAGCTAGACCATATGAAAGATTTTGAAAGCCTTCATGAGCATGCCCCGCTGGATAACGCTTTTGAGCTGCCCCTTGAAAATTCATGTTTGTACCCAAATCCCCTTCAACAATCTGAAGCCACTTGCCGAATTCAAAAACTTTCACTCCAAGCTGTTTCATAACTTGCTCCATAAGTTGGCCAATTCCAGTAGCTGAGTTATCCGACGCGCTCATCATCTTGAACATAATAATGTTTGGATCACCGCATCTTGATTTGATCTACAGCAGGAACCGTGGTTGATAGACTTTTCCAACAATGATCATATTCTTTGCTTCCTTTTTCGACACAGTTTTCCAAAAACAAAGCAGAGATCTGCGACTAAGTGTACCTTTTTAAAGTGGGACTCCTCGTGGTCTGTAGGTAAAAAAGAATCCAGTTCAACCGGGAGTTCCTTACTTTTCTTCACAGCCTCCAAGTAAGTTTCCAAATTCATCTCCTCTTCCAAGACATCCTCAAGAAGATGTTCTGGTACGTCATGTAAGTATCCCCATGTTCCATGGAACATCCTTGAATATGAATCAACATTCTTATCATGAACTCTTGCTTCTATATTGATGTTGTCCAGACACCAAATAGGATGGAATTTGGACGCTTTAGAACCCATCACCTTGATCCTTTTCTCTGTTTCGTGTTTTAGTGTTTCCAAGGCTGAGAGTGCTGTTTTACGCGAGGATGTGAGACCAAGGAAATGTAGGTAATCATTGACTTTCTGAGACACGCCACAGGATAAAAATGTGATGGTGTTCTCCAATTGTAAACCACAATGTGCACAATTGCAAGCAAAAGCAAGCATTGAACACATTGTGATGGGAAGCTGATCAGAAACCTCACTGTGATCAGCAGTGTTCTTGTAATTCTTCAAGCCTCAAAGGAAAATAACTCGACACACCTTTTTAATTCGATGGGCTTCAACTTTATACTTATTTTTGGTGGTTACTGAGCCTGGCTCGTCTTCGCCGTCTTCCAACTCTATAATTTCATCTATTTCATCTGGTACGTCCTCTTCGTCCTCTTCGTCATCTGATGGCTCTATTTTAGACTTCCTCTTTGCCCGGTCCTTTTCTCGAAGATCACAAGCATGCTCCAGCTTTGCTAGAATAAGATCATGCAGGAAAGACATGTGCGAGGAAACCAGATCATCACAAAGGTCCTGAGACTCGGGTTCAAAGAAAGAGTGAGTGATATGCTTTGAATCGTAGAACATGCCAGCAGGTGGCTGTCCACTTGGAAGATTTTCTCGGATGATAATTTGCTTTGCCTTTGTCATTCAACAAAAAAACAGCACGAAATCAATCTTTGAAAAACAAAAGGTATGTCTTAACAGACCTCTTTTAAGATAAAGGTTTTCCATCTATCCTTTCCACCATTTGTATCCCGACATATCAAGGACTTGAAACCTGTTAAAACTTCGCTTGTTGAAACCCAGCCAAATTCAGTGCCCCAAGTGCCGCGTCTCTTGGCAATTCCCGAGTCCGTAGAAGTCAGCATTCCTTGAACAAACTTCTTGGGATCAAGTCCAAGGGAATTGATATGCTCGCAAATGTTGATTAATTTGGAAGATAGAGTGTTGCGATTTGACGAATTACTCATGTTGCTTGCGGCGCAGAGGGAAACTGGTAAGTTGGTGACAAACTTTGAGAGGCAGCTATTCACTTCGAGCTGAACTCTTTCCTTGTCCTTTTTTCTTTTGCGTTTCTATACACATCCTCAAACTCTATCGCTCAGCACAACTCAAGTGTTGCTCCCTACGAAATCGGTTTTGAGCATGTATGTCTCTGTAATAATCTCGCAGCAGCCGTTGATTTTGAAATTTCAATGGATCAACTCTTGAGTAAAAGAAAAAAAAATGAAAGAGGACAGATAAAAAAATGAATAGAGCAAAGGAAAGAGAAGAAGGCCCCGCTGATGACCTTATGATTTTTTAACATTAGATACAAGGGAAAAAATCGAGGAATTGAGAAGCAAGATTCTCCCTACTAAAGTCTCAAACTGTTCACGCCCGTTAACTGTGGAAGTTCGTAAGTCCCTCGTGCCTCGGTCATCGCTTGCTATGTTCAAACCCCGCGCACGAGATTTTGGACTTAGTGAAGTTTGATATATCAAGGACTTTTGTCTCTACACACACTCCCGTCTATGCGACTTTGTTTTTTTATCATTTTGTGATCGCAACAGTTACCCGCTGTTGTATCTGGAATCAGTCAATTTCCACGACATGCGTTCACTTGAATTTTGACGTCTATTAAGGACACTCTTCCTCTACTCTGTCTCTCGTCTCACCAATGATTACGAAAAGGCGTACAAGCATTGAATTGTCAGTCTAGCCCTGCAAAACACTGTTTTAGCTTCCTGAAAGATAATGCAAAAACCTACCAGAAAATAATTGGATCCTGTCTGAAGTTCAAAAGTCGAAGTATATCACAGGCGTGAGCGAGAGGCAATTCATCTGAATTTCAATCCATTTGTAAAAGACTGTGGAATACAACAGAATTGAGCTGTCTTACATTGGAGTTCGAGGGAAGTGCAACCGTGCTTTGCAAACTTGCAGGTTTATGGTAGAACGCCTGATATTCAGCGGAATTTTGTGGGGCTTGATGGTAAATCATATGGCTTCCCATACATTGATCGCGGTTCTCGGGTCTTGCATCCAGATTATTTGAGTTTCTAAAGTTGAAGTATCGTGTTCATCCGCCTAAAAATGGGAAACATTTTGTAGTTATCTGCGAAATAAAGCTCAATGATTTCAATTACCAGATGAAAAATGGATGGTGTATAAGTTTCCATATGTGAATCCTATCTGGAGCTGGATCAAGAGCAGATACAAGGAACTCTGGAATTTGTTCCATAAGCATTGCTTGGAATGATATCAATAAAAGACTTTTTTCTTTGCCCCCATAACTTCAAGATTCAGATATGAATCTTTAAATCTTGAGAGATCTTGTGTTGGGCTGCTTCCTAGGAGCTAGTTAGAGACCTCATCTCACCCTCTGGTTTTTAAAAGTATTTATTTGCTTTATTGCATAAAACAATATTCAAACAGTTCAAGAAAAGAACATTAGGATTAAGCCATCCCCCGTCAAAAGCTCAGACTTTGGGCCGAGGCGTGACCCGAGATCTGTGTGACAAGCCTTTGGGTCAGATCCAGTCCCGGTCCCAGCCCCGCACAATACATGTGATTTAACCTAACCTATACATATGTACGTAGTTTGATTTTTTTGATCGATCGAGTTTTTTTGAATTTCCAATCCACCACTTTACAAAACATTCACCAGTACCACCTTCAAACTCAGTATCACTATTCACTTCACTTTGGACTTTCGATCATAAGAAAGCTTTCTACTGAATTGAATGAAGCTTAACCTTTTGATTAGTTTTCATTCGCTCTAGACTCGGTCCAAGTCAAAAAAATAGAAAACTAATTCGATCATAAAAAAACGTAATGGTCTTGACTAGAGCATCTTCATCACGTTTAGGAACACCTTTAGCTTCACCATTACCAGATCCAAACAGACCATCCAATTTATTATCGTCAAATTCAAGTAATCGTTTAGGAGGAGGAGGTACAATTAGTGCTCGTGATAGAGTACTTGCACTAAGAAGATTGAGTGTTGAATCAAGTTTATTATCGTCACCAACTGCTAGTACTTCTACTATTAGTTCACCACCAAGTCCTACTTCTGGTAATCAAAATCTCGAACTTAATCAATTCTCTCTCATTAATTCTAGATTAAACGAACTTCCTCCTAGATCTCCTATAAGTCCTTTTTCAATCAATATGTCATCAAACTTTCAAAATCCAATTTCACCTAAAAATGATGAAATGAAAACTCCTGTAAGGTCTCGTAGAACTCCTAAGAAAGGATCATCATCAAAGAAAAATAAATCGGCTTCCAAATTAGATAAAACACCAACTAGTCGTAATAATACAAATCAAACTCCGATTCCTAATCCCGATCTTCATACTCAGAATCAAGAAATATCGTCGACCAATGAGCTTCAACTGATTACAAAAGAAACTGAAATCGACGGTACGAATTCGGCAGACATTTTGACTACTCATTCTCAAGAAAATCAGCCTGAAAGAACAAAGGACGGAGATACCTCCCCAGCTGATCTCTCGAAGAAGAGAAATGGAGAGCCTGAAAAAGCGCAACCCGAAACCGAAAAATCAACTTTACCAGTGGACACTCAAGCTCAATCACCCCAAAAAGTCCCTCATGATCAAATACCAACCGAAGCACTCAATAAAGCGGCTGAAGTAACTCAGACATTGGTTGTAGAACAGTCAGAGTCCGAATGTATAGCAGAAAACCCTCTGACGAAGTCTCCAGAAGAAAATGTCACTCAAGACGAACCTGATGCACTTCAACAACCCGGCCCTGAACCACATGTTGGCCCTGATACACTTAAGACCCTTGAAAAAATCAACCCACAACTTCCGGAAGCTGATCAATCAAATTCTGCAAAACAAATCGTTAACGATCCAGAGCCGGCCCATGTTTCACCAAATTCCGAGAAAGAAACTACTGAAATTCTTCTGGTGGAGAGTACAAGCGGTATTATTGTAGAAGAACCTGAAGCTGAACGTATCACAGAAGATCTTGTGAAGGAAACTCAGCCTGCCACGACCAACGAAGATCATACGACCTCATCGAACGAAGAGATTGACATGCTTTCTCCTACTTCTTCATCCGTTACCGACCAGCAAACATCATCCGAACCACCTCTTCAAACTACTATGTGCAAGACCAGCACCCAGAACACTCTCAAACTAGGAACAAGTCTTGCTCTCGATTTAACAGATTGTCAATCAACTCTTGTACCCTCTTTACCGATCTTACCACCAAAAGACACCATGGAAATAGAGGAAGATGGTGATGCTACGAAGGAATTAGTAGAAGAAGATAAAATGATGATCGAAAGTGATACTTCAGGTACATTAGATGGAAATACAGAAGAAACGATTTCGCCTCAAATTTCATCAAATTTATCGTCTGTTGCCAATGGAGGATGGACAGAAGAACTTAGAATTGATAATCTTTGTACACCTACTTTAGTTGGATCTGGATCTGAATTTGATCTAGTTCATGGATTACCTCAAGTTAATTCGGAGTTTGAGGTAGAACAAAACGATTCTTTTTTTACTGGTGGCTGTGATGGATCGAATATCAAAGGAGCTCAACAGAAGACCAATTGCTCTGAATCTGAAGAGAGTGATAGTGATTCGGACTCGGACTCGGACTCAGATTCAGATTCAGATTTATCTGAACTTTTGAATAAGGCAAGAAATAAATGTGAGAAGGTAGTCTTACCTGAATTTACAGATGGATCTGATAAAATCTTATTCGAAACCTCAAGTTCAACTAAAAAGAAGTAAGTCTTCCTCTTTTATGACCTTCGTGTATAAGAACCTAATTGTTGATTCTTTGAAATGGATTTTTAGGTCTGGACTTTCAAGACCATTGATACTCAACTCACTTGCACCACTTACAGGAAGTAAACCTACACCTCATTCGACTAAACCTGTAGAATTACCTATCTTGGCAAAAGATAGATTTGGCAAGATGCCACCTCCTTTGGTACCTAATAAAAAGAAGAGTGATAATAAAGTTGCAAAGAAGATGAGTTGGCATGATTTACCTTATCAAGAAATCACACCTGAAGTTAAAAGAGAAATCCAAGCCATGAGGTAAGTCTATTTCTTGCGGAACTGTAAAAATTCCAGGGTACTGATTGATTTTGTTTTTTGGGGGGTTTGTTTAGATTACATGGTACATTGGATCCTAAAAGATTTGTTAAGGGTGGGATTGAAAAAAGGTTAAAAGAACCTATACCTGATCGATTTCAATTCGGTCATATAATTCCTTCGGGTCAATCTTCTTCTACTGCCAAAGAATCTATACCAAAGAAAAGATCTTTGTTAGTGTCTTTTTCGTTTTCTCCTCGTTTTCAATTTCATTTTTTCTTCAAGAAGTTGGTTTATTGACGGATTGTTTCTGTTTTTGAAATTGGAATAGTGTTGAAGCACTTATTGAAGATGAAGAAGCAAAGAAATGGGCCAAGAAGAAGTTCTTGAATGATGTTCAAGCTAAAGGAGCAAGTGGAGGTAAAGTGTTTTGGAAAAATTTAAAACAAAAAAGGCAAAAAAGTTGAAACAAGTAAAGAAGGAAAGGATTTCTGGTTTCTTTTTTAATTGAATACTTTTTTTTTGGTTTGGAGATAAGTGTTTGAGATTGGGTGAAGGGTTTTTGGGGGGTATGGGATGGGTTTTGATTGATGGACAATAAGGGTTTTTTGTCAACAAAAGTCGATCAACCTTGAACAGTTTTTGTTGATTTTTCTTTTGACAAAATTGTTTAAATTTGAACCGACAAAAAGAAAATGAACTTGGAGCAGATTTTTCACGAATTGAGAAGTTTAGTTCCAGAGTTAACAAAGTTCCTGGCAGGCATTGAAACGCGAAGCCAGCGTATGTAGGCCGACTGTGGCCTTCTTGGGAATGGAGGTCATGAGGTCTAGTAGGCAAACAGTGGACCAAAGGAAAGAACTCTGCGGCAGGATAGCTTTCTGAATTTCGCTTCAAACACTAAGTCCTGGTTTGTCTGAGTAGGACCCTTGATTCAGATCCTCTATATCTTGAGCCATTCTCAAGTTTTCCTTGCCATGCAAATTCTGTCTTTTCAATTTTTACATACAATTGTGTCTTTGTGTAATGTTGGCTTCCTCTTTAGATTTTTGAACATTGGATATAAGCTTTTTGGGCATCAATCAGATCTTGAGAAAGGTGCAAGGTGTGAAGGATCTGAGCCAAGTGTGTTGCTTGGAACAAGCAGGCCTTTGATTTCCCCAAGCAGCATTCAATAACCTCTTCTGTTGTAGAGGTTTCTCTTTTGTGCCAGTTTTTCCCCACTAAATCTTTGACTTGACTAAGTCTAATCTTGTGCCTTGTCCATTTGATTGCTAGTCTACCCAAAGCCTGAGACGGTAATCTAGAGTCCATTACATACCGTAAGGGTTCGGGCTAAACGAGCGCGGGGCAGCTCACGGAACCGGGTAACGGGGTCGTGATGGGAGAAGAATTATTTCTGAAACGGAAGAAGGGAAAAATTTTTCCTTCACTTCTCCCAATTCAGCTTCTTCTCCCTCTTCTGCTCTCCATCAGCTCTTTCGCCCATTTTTCCTATTCTCTCAAGATCTTTCAGATTCATAGAAAACTTTTCGAACATCTTCATATCTCTATAGTCAATCAGGTCTCTCCCTCTTAAATATATTCTTCACGCTTTCCTTTTTCAAATGGATTCAAATCAAAAAGAAAAACTAGTAGCATCCAAGAATAAATTGCATCAAATGCATTTAGAGGCGGAAGAGAAGAAGAGAATTCAAGCAGAGAAAGAACGAGTTCAAGCGGAAGATAGGGCAAAGCGGGCTGGATCCAGAGCTCCACAGTCCTCACAGCTTCCTAACAGCACGCTGACGGAGGGAGGTGGTACTAATCCTCATACTGCGGATAATGATGGCGACCCTATTGAACAAGAAGATCCGAGAGACGCCAAAGGGGATGAGGGAGACGATGAATCATCCGAAGCAGAAGGCGGTCCGATTGATTTCAAGTCAGTTTTAAAGAAGAAGATCCTATTGAAAGAGGACGGCTCACGGGTTCCAAGCCTTGAAAAGAATATCAGGATCAAGGGTAAGTTTCTAAAAAGAAATTCTCTTTTTAACCCCTTCTAGCCTCCACATAGTTCCTTCAGATTGTTGGTCTCCCAGGCCAGGGCTGTGTTGGCTTTTTGGCTGCCTGAGGCGCCAGGGTCAGTTTCCTTCGGGATCTGACGGGATTGCAGCTTAAAGCGCTCCTTTTTACGGTAATTGGTGGAGACGCTGCCGTCGGCGCGCTCCTACCACACAGCCTTGGGGGTGATGCAATTCATCCTGTTAGAATTGTCACCACAAGGCCGTGACCGCTTCCGCGATATTATGCGCGTTTCTCTAGAGGGTTTCCTCTATTGAGAACCCAAAAGGGAGGCAGCAATCAGCGCCAACCTCTATGATTTTATCATTTATCGAGTTTTATCAAACAGTATCTTACTGATGGTTTCTCGTCGGCCTTTGTTTGGTTGTTGGCGTTCACAGTCCCTTCCGCAGAAGACTCGGACCCCGACCTCCAACCTGGCGTTTCAATCATGGATGAACTCAACCATGCGGTCGAATTCGGCACCGTCGAGGAGGCCAGAGCGACTCTAGCAAAGATTGATGAAGTCTTAAAGCGGACGACTCATTTCGATAATCCGAACCCTCCCCCTAAGGCGGTAACCGTCTCGAGGGCTAGACCAGGGTCGACAGTCTTGTCGAACCCTCCATCAGGGGTGGTACCCATCCTGAAGTCTAGACCAGAGCCGAAGGCCTCGTCCAAACCCTCGCGTATCCCAAGCTCCGCTGTTGAGAGTACGCCAGTAATCTCGGGGTCGAAAAGGAAGTCCTTTAAGGACAGTGAAGAGCCTTCCTCGCCCTCCGACCCATCGGACGGGGACGTTTACATGCCAGTCGAGGAGCCAAAAAAGCGCTCCAAGTCGAAAAAGAAGAAGTCTAAGAAGTCAAAGGACGACCCACCTTCAGATGGAAGCTCTACCCCTTCTGAGTCATCCTCCTCGGATGACTCTTCAGCGATCAGTGCGGCTGAACTCGAGTGTGAAGCCGTGGATTTCACATCCGCCGACCTCCCAGATCTGCCCACCAAGTGGGATAAAGGGTTCAAGAAACTTTGTGATTACGTACCTCTTACCGTCTTTGTTAAGTCGTCCATCGATGAATGGCACGATATGGATGACGAAGAAAAGAAAAAGGCAAAGTCTACGGAGACGTCCACTGAGAAGGCCAGAGAGAAACAAATCACCTATGGCGAGTTCATAGAGATGTGTGACCTTGAGGAACGGTACGCAAGAGAGATCTACGGTCATACGGCGTACGCTGACTATGTCAAATCCCACAAACTCATCGTCTCGAGCCTAAAGAAAAAGCACAACTGCTGGATGGTCGCTCTCCGATACCACCTAGCTATCAGAACGGTCATTTTTCGGCGCCGCAAGCTTATCAAGTCCAAGGTTAATAGCAAGACGGTTGTGAAAGACAAGTTACGTGTACCAAACGGCTTACAAGTTACCGTTGAAGAAACTGCCAGACGCGAAGCGGAGAGAGCGAATGACCTAGGCTTCATCGACAACCCTTATGCGCCTTGGAAACCTAAATTTGGTTTCAATTTCGCAACTGGAAGAGAACCGGTGGACGTTCCTTCAACCTCAGCCCAAGGGAAGTCAGAAGGGCCCCACTCTAACTCAAATAGTGTTGGTTCCTCAACCCAACGAGGAAAGAGAGGCGGTAAGAAGCCTTTCATAAAGAAGGGAAACTACGCTCAGAACAAGGGGTCCAAAGACGGTTAGTCTCGCCTGGTCGTGTAGTTGCTTTGTTGATCCTACACTGACCTTCAAGTGATTTCTCGTTGCCTGACTGTAGAATCCAATGGAGCTGAAGCTTCGGGATCCACTGGCACCTTCGCTAGGAAGAATAACTTCTACAAGAAGAATAACGGGGGAGGTAATGCTCTAAAGTCACAAGTTGCGGAATCAGCTGACAAGTAAGCCTGTCTAGGTCATCAGATCTTATTGGCCCAATGGACTGACCCTTGTTTCATCCTTGTTTTCATCCCTTTTCGGTGGCGCCGCGCTCGATTTCAAATCGCACCTCCTTTTCACATTGATTGTTTTGATGCGGGTCTTTGCTCCTTTTTACTTCGTGGTACGCAATTAAGAGCATAATTACGTTGTCTTGGAGCGGCTATATAGAACAAGACTTCCAAAAATTTTGAAATAAAAATTATCCTCTTGATGCCACATAGATTCTTGATCAGTACTCCTGTACGAGTTCCTTTGCCACTGCCATGTGAGACTGCGGGAGCCTTCGCCCCTCCGGAATCAACCCTGATAGAGGTAAACGAAGGAGATTCCGAAAAATCAGCTTCAGAGGACGAATCCTTAGATGAAGTCTCAAGTGAAGAAAGCGTACCAGATGAACCCCTTCCTCTATGGGAACGAGAAATCTTCACGGTCCCCGTGGATGATCCCCCCTGGCCAGCGCCAGTTCCATGCCGTATGAAGATCAACGAGTGGGAGGAGTTGATGAAAGAATCAGGTCTAGAAAAGTGCATTCCGTACATCAGCAATGGTTTCATAAATGGATTCTGTCTTGGAATACCACAACATACCCTCCCAGATATGCCGTGGTATACTCCGCCAAACCACAAGTAAGCACTGGCGGCCAAGACCCAAATCGAACGTACCCTGGCAAAGGAACTTGAAGCGGGCCAAATAGCGTGTCCGTTTACCCATAAACAACTAAGGGAAAAGTTTGGTTTTTTCCGTTCTAATCCAATGGGCAGCGCGGTAAATGGAGACGGTTCAATACGGTTGATTAATGACCTGTCATTCCCGAAACGTGATGCAAACATTCCGTCAGTAAATTCGTTTGTAAATAAACACAATTACGGAACACAGTGGGACAATTTCAATTGTGTAGCCAGGTTCTTTAGACGCTGCCCAGGGAGATGGATGGTAGCCATCTTCGACTGGCAAAAAGCCTATCGTCAACTCTCGGTCCACCCTTGCCAACGCCGCTTCTTAATCATTATGGATTTCAAGGGCCGTCTTTGGGTTGATCTGGCGGTAGGGTTTGGAGGAGTCGCTAGTTGTGGAGTATTTGGAGCTCCAGCTCACATTTGGAAACAAATAATGGAAAGGCTTACTGGAGTAAGGAAGATCTTCCGGTGGGTCGATGATAATCTCCTGTTCAAGCGCCCCGAAGACGCGGTATCATTAGAGACAGTAGAGATATTAAGCAACAGTTTAGGAGTACAAACGAACCCCGTCAAGAACCATGAATTTGCCGATGAACAGAAGTTCTTGGGTTTTATCTGGAATGGAATGGATCACACTGTCAGATTACCGGTCGGAAAACTTCAGGAGAGACGACAGCAGATTACAGACTTACTTGGTCCAAAACCCTGCTCCTTCAAATCAATCGAACAAGTGACCGGTAGACTGGTGCATACAATGAACATTGTCCCGCACATGAAACCATACGTTAATTCTCTTTATCGAATGATGAAAAGTTGGAAGAATAGAGAGGCCCTTCGTCACCTGACAGATAGAGCTAGAACAGATTTACAAGAATGGGACTTGTGTCTACGTACCTTCAACTCGAGACCTCTAATACCGGAATCAAAAGCCCTAGAAATTGGTTGGGCAGGTGATGCGTCCTTGTCCTTTGGGATTGGTGTACTGGTAGGTCACCACTGGGCGTGTTTCAAGTTCCAGACGGGGTGGCAAACACTGAACCTGTCAGACAAGAAGCAATCCATTGCTTGGGCGGAAACTGCGGCAATTCGCCTTGGCATGTTGGTAGTGGGCCGGCTGAGAAGAGTGGCAGGTAGGCACTAGACCGATCAGTCTACCTATCTTAGGTGTTATGTTTTCGCTGACAATGTCCCCGTCCGCAATTGTCGACAGGGAAACAGTTTGTAGTGTGGACTGACAACACAACATCACAATCTACGGTAGACAAACAGAAGTCAAAAGATGTTTGGGTGAACGAGGAGTGGAAACAAATCCAGCGACTGCTCACCTTGTTAGAATGTAATGTGAAGGCGAAACGTGTCGCGTCTAATGATAACCCGGCAGATGGTTTATCCAGAGGAATTCTAGGCACACTTTTGTGGGCCCACGAAGTCCGAGTGGAGATCCCGGAAGACTTGTCCAAGTTGATGTGGCAGGTTTCCCTGGAACCAAAACTTCCGGTCGGTTAGTCGAACGCCTTTATCTCCCACCAATCCTCACATATCGCCTCTCCTCAATGAGAAAAACAAGGACCAAACCACAGGACAAACCTAAGGATTTGCGAAGAGTGTTGAAGCCGTTCGGAGCATTTAGGAAGGATGCCTTAGGAGTCGATGATTCGGAATCGGATGAAGTAAAGCAACATTTTTTGCAAGGAGCCTGGAGTGACGGAACCTTGAAAGGATACAACTCTGGTATCATCAAGTTGCATAGATTCGCCACGGTCAAAGGAATCGACAAGTCCCTCCTCCTTCCCATTTCATTCACGCTGATGCGGAAATTCGTAGTATGGGCATCTATCAAAGACGAGAAGTTGGCAGCGACGGATGAATCAGTTAAATCCTCGACTCTCAAAGCTTATATAGCAGGAATCAAGGCGTGGCATAATTACCATGGGGTCGACTATCCCTCAAAAGTCGACGAGTCCATTCGCCCTCTGCTGAAGGCATCGAAAACGATCGAGGCAAAGTTGGCGGAAGCAGATAAGAAACGCCCTCCTGTCCTTGTATCCGATCTGGTCATTCTATTCAAAGAGTTGTTGACCAAGGGTGAGCGAGAGCTAGCTATGTTAACAGTAGCTCTAGTGGCGTTCTGGGGAACGGCCCGGCTAGGTGAATTGATCACAGATGATCCAAAGAAATCGACGCCAAGATGGGACGACCTAGTCTGGGCCAAAGATAAATCCTACGCAAAAATCGCCGTCCATAACGCAAAGACCGCTAGCCCAGGAGAAACTCAATGGATTTACCTACATAGAACAGACTCTTTACTGGACCCTATTTCAATGCTAGAGTTGTGGTTCGCGTTCAGACCTAGGAAACCGAGGGACGAAATCTTCTCGTATCTGAAAAACGGCCAAAAGTGCCGTTTGGGGAAAGTAGAAACCATAAATCAGTTCAGGTTAATCTGGAACGAGAAGCGCTCGAAAAAGAAGCAGCTCCTTCATGGGCACTCGTTCAGGATCAGCGGTGCATCTCTCCGATGGAACCTGGGTGCAGATAAGGACGAACTGAAAAGATGTGGTCGTTGGGCATCAGATGCCTACATGATCTATCTCAGGAAGTTCTCGGCGAAAGATCTGAAGTCGACGGTGAAGTTGCTAAAAGATTTGGAGTGGGCACGTCCTACGTAATCCGGAGGTCTAGCGAGCCGCTCAGAGTTTGTCATAGGCTGCCAAAGCGTGCTTCCGTTTCTTCTAAAGGTTTCCGAGAGGTCTTGTACCTCTTTTCTACATGTACTGTACAGGTGAACTTAAATCTCGGTATAGCTAGCTTAGTGAACTTAAAATCTTGGAAAGTTCTTTTACCCACCTTGTTGTTACATGTGAGGGCGAATATCACGTGAAGGTGTAGGGGTCTCACGGAGGACCGAGGGATGGGGTCTTCTCTAGGCTCACGGCTCAGTCCCCCGTGAGTGTTGGGGAAGAGAAGACCTCATCGGGTCTCCTTGTTCTCGACCCAGTTGAGCAGGTCATATCGGTGGTAGACGTCTACCACCGGGACCCGTTTACCCGGGGCATACCCCCACACCACCCCAGTAAGAAAACAACCTTAAACCTCAAAGAGATTAAGAGACCCTTTTTATTGGAAGTGGTTACAAGGTTACCTCCTCGAGGTCTCCAGATTCCTGTAACAACGAACCTACCTTAACAATCTGAGTTGTGTCAGGCGGTCATAAACTCTGACCAACTTGCTACACCCCCTCCTAATAGAACCCTACGGATATAGTAGTGGAAAAATCCCACAAACATCAAATAGACAAGGCATAAGATTGGACTTGATTAAATTAGACTACATCTCACAACCTCTCACAACAGGAAGGCCACACTCAGTGTAAGTCCTTACGCAGGCTTTGGGTCTTACCACCTGCAAGGGACTTTGTCAAGTTTGGTTTATTTTGCGGTTATTTTTTCACCACTTATTTTTTGCCTTGTTGTTTGTATTGAAATTTGAAAAGTGTAAAAAGGAGATTTATCAGGAGTTATTTTCCAGGAGTCTTGATGAAAAAATGATAAGTAGTTTTTGAGATACTCTTGACCCTTGGGATAAAAAGAGAGTACCCTAAAAAGAAGACAAACAGACTGTGATATCAAATCTATTTATAACAACTCTTTATTTTAGGTATTGTTGAATTTAAGCATGGAGGTGGGTGATTGAAATTCTAATATATCAATTAAAACCTACATCAAACTTATTTGGATCTACATCACACCTCATGGGTTGTGTAATCATTTTCTCTTCAATCAATTTCTTTTTTTTCTTCAAGGCTTGATCATGGATTGAATTAACACCTTTCTTTGCAACATTCACTTGTATTGTACAAAAATTATAAACAAAAGTTGAATGTTTTTGTAGGTTCAGAAGCACATTTAAGTATTTGGGGTACACAAACATCAAAAACTCACATGACCAAAAATTCAGATGGGCTGGAATGGAATTGTGTACTGCTATTCACGGCCCCCAGGTAGCAACATCAACATATTCTCAATATATTCTTGTAATGATCTTGACATAACATCACTGTGGGGGCATTTGCCTGTCAAACTACCAAAATCTTCATCATCTGACATCACAAATTTGTAAACACTAGCTCCTGTATTTACAGATCAAGGATATACAGTTCACCAAACTTCATCATATAAATTGAATGAGTTATTGAGCTTTGAAGAAAAACTGACAGATTCAGAAGGGTATTTTTGTATTGTAAGAAAGAACACATTCACTTCAATTTCTGTTCAGAAATTGCATTCTGAAAACTTTAATGCTGGTTTCAACAATTACATATACAATCACAGCTAAGACAGGCAAGCTTCAAGTCAAGGTGACAAGATGTGGAAATCCATATTGCAGAAATGGTCACCAATTTTGTGATGCAAGGATTTCTGTTTATGTAGCTGAAAGAAAAACTTTGCAGAACAAATTCTGCAATTATGACTCAACTTGTGCGGCAAGCCAAGTGGATAATATTGAAAGCAGATGCAAGCTGAATTGTGAGATTTGAACCACCTTTTCTCACTATGGTCTGCCTCTGCTGCATCCATCTCTATATCAAAGAACTATCACTACACAAGGTGCAAATGTCTTACAGCATATTGACAGGAAATAAGAGCTGTCATCAAGCAGTATACTGTGGGTTAGGAGATTTTTCCACACAACAATACACACTCAATAAGGAATGTAATTCCAATTGTGTGTAAAGCTCCGTGTTCCATAAGGTGAAATACAATCTTACATCAAATTTGTGCATTATTTCAAGTGAAAATATGTCATGTGTTAAGGCTCAAGTGTGAAATTCTACGCCAAGTATCAAAGAAGTTGGGCCCAAAGCTACCCGCGAGGAAGAAGAAATTGTGTGGGAGGAAAAATCAGTGATGAGAGCCCCAGCTCCTTGTAAGGGAAGTATCAAAGGACCATCTCTTCCAGCTCCTCCGGTCTTGGCAGTTGTAGAAGCTCCAGAAGAGGACTCGGACTCAGATCCAACAGAAGTGGGACCAATGCCGTATAATCCGGTCGCGGGTAAAGCAATGGATCCCAAAGAATTCGGCTGTGCGCTGCGGCCCGGTGAAGGTAGTGCAATGGCTGCTTCCATTGAAGCCGGTGAACGTATCCCTCGTCGTGGTGAGATTGGGTTGAAAGGTCCAGAAAGGTCCACAAATTGAAAAGGTAAGTGACTTTAACAAAACACTCTTGATTTATAACTTCACTTCTCACTGACTATTTTACGATATTTCTCTGTTCATTTATTGCAGTTTGAGCAAGCAGGATATGTGATGTCAGGTTCAAGGCATAGAAGAATGAATGCGGTGCGAATCAGGAAAGAAAATCAAGTTATCAGTGCTGAAGAGAAATCTAAGAGAGAAGGACAAATTATTTCTAGCTTTCGTGAACGTAAGTTGGATAGCTTGTGATTAGTTTTGTGGAATTCTAAACTGATATTTTTGTTTCATTCTCTTAGTGGTCGATACAAAATTACAGGAGACTTCTTAGAGGGACTGTTTTTGTCAGATAAATTCACTGCTATTGTCGCTATGTGATATACATCATCATTTTTGTTTGCGTCAAAGGCACATCCGCTAGGGAGCACGTTGGAGCTGAGATGACTCCAAGACCGATGCTATGCGGTTAGTAGGAGTCTGACGTTGCATTCTGATGACTTGGCCATATTCTGCACGTCCAGCAAACTTGGGTAAAGGTTTCCATAGAGTACTTTACTCTTCATGACACAGATTGTTCTGTGAATATATCGACGGAGATGTTTGTAGAGAGATGTGAATATGTCGTAATCGCATTTTTTTAACCAAGAGGTTGGCAAAGTGTCAGTCGTCGTGCTTCTCTTATATAATCCTGGAATTTCTGAGACTGCCACGTAGAGGGGTTCTCACTAGTAAATTCAGATCATCTAATGTGACGGAGAGGACACTCGTGCTGCGTTTAGGGCCTTCATTGGATGCCCAACTCTTTTTTAAACCAATGTAGGATCGCGACACATTTTTGAAGTGTTGTTGTGTAAGGTTATATGATGTCGGTTAAGAGGATTGATTTCATGTCAAATCTAGTCATGAACCCAAGCAAGTTGACTGCTACAAGGTGTAGTCACGACCCTCAATGGTTCTCTGATTTGACTGATATAAATGTGTGGCTTGTCTTTATTTCGAGATTCAAATATAGTTTAAACTGATCAGACTTTGATATAAAAAAACACCACACAGATGAAAAACTGATACTTATCATCTCACAACAACAACGAGAAATAGAGAAAACTAAGTAAAAAAAGAAAACAATATTCAAGATACTAAAGAATACAACCCCGGACCCAATTCCTCATAATAAAAGATCACCTCACTGATGAGACTATAAAGAACAAGCCTAAAACGGAAACCAGAGTAAGTGAAATCTGAAGAACTATATCGGCAGCATACACTCGAGTAAAAATAACTCACCGATGCAGTAAGCTTACTTAGTAGAAGTAGAAGAAGCGTAAGAAGCATACAAAGCAACACAAAATTTCGAAGCAGCCATAACCTTCATATGAAATTCTGGTGAATAGCCGAATTCTTGATCAGACTCGATATCATCCATAAGGCGTTCTAAGTTGGTTTTCCAAGGAGCTGGAGCCTGGAGCCTATCTACCCGTACTGCTTGAGGCCTGCGTGTGGAGTTCTGAGCGTCGTGCTTGACGGGCTTCTGTGCGAGGTTTTGTTTGGGCTTCTGAGCAGAGCTCTGTGTGAGGATCTGGGCAGGGCCCTGGGCAGGAATCTTTACGGGTGTTTGGGCGGGGATCTGGGCAGAGCTCTGGGTGGGAATATTTACGGTGGTTTGGGCGGGAATCTTGGGAGCTTGGGCGGGAATCTGGGCAGGGCCCTGGGCGGGAATCTTTACGGTGGTTTGGGCAGGAGTCTTGGGAGTTTGGGTGTGAGTCTGAGAGGTGCATGTGCGGGAATCTTTACGGTGGTTTGGGCGTGAAGCTGGGCGAGGGGCTGAGCGTTGATCTGAGCGGGGCTCTTCGTGTGGATCTGGGCAGGGCCCTGGGCGTGAATCCTTACGGGAGTTGGGGCGTGAATCTTGGGGGTTGGGGCGTGAAGTTGGGCGAGGGGCTGAGCATTAATTTGAGCGTTGACCTGAGCGGGGCTCTGCGTGTGGATCTGGGCATGGCCCTGGGCGTGAATCTTTACGGGGGTAGGGGCGTGAATCTGGGCAAGGGGCTGAGCGTTAATCTGAGCGAGGGGCTGGGTCTGAGTCTGGGGGGTGCCCTTGGCGCGGATCTGCGACCTCTGGGCTTGCTGGTGGCTTTGCTTGTGGGCCCGTTTCTGAAGGACCATTTGGGGAGAGCTGCGTTTGTAGACCTTGGCGGGGGTCTCCTGGGGGTGGCTTATCTTCACGCGCTTCTGAATAGGGTTCTGGGCGTGGTTATGGGCATGAGTGCCGATTTGTGCGTGGTTCTGAGACTGAGCGTAGTTGATGTAGTTCTGAGTCTGCTGTAGAGGATGCGGATTGGGCGAGTTCTGAATGTAGTAGATCTTGGAGAGACAGTGGAATTGAGCCTTGAATACTTGTTCTACTTGAAACATAGACCAATGACTCACCCGCTGTGGGTTCACTTGGACTCCAGCATGATAAGCGGCTGCAACCTGGTAAGCGGTTGGTGCGTTGTGGACAACCGTCTGCATAGGTCGATACCTCGGGTCGATCACATAGGTCATGGAGAGATTCGGATTGTACATTGCGGCCGACGTTTTATAGATAGGTGTGTGTTGATGGATGATTCAAAGTAAAATTCGCACAGCTCGCAATAAATCAGGAGAACAGCAGCTTGTTGAAGTAGGATAAAAGGAAGAAGGATGATTTTTGTGAGTTGCAACAATAATTGATTGAAGACTTGTGGTGGAACGATTAGGGGGAAAGAAGAGGAAATGGATTGGTTAAATATCAACCAGCCGGAGTGAGTAGGATAGAAATCAGACTGATTTACCGGTGCGTCGTTCCTTCCTCAGGCACCCCATGACCATTGTGCCGTGAACCGATGACTTATGGCCTCTTAAACTCGCCATCTCTTGACTTCTTGTTCAAGTCAATTGACCTTTGTTTGGATACGTCTACCTCGGAATGCAGAAGCATTCCAGAGACTGTTCCTGAGCCGGTACGAAAGGAAGTCTACGGGGAAACAGGTCGCTCATGATCCCCTCTGCGTCTGATGACCGTGGCGATACATTTACAAGCGGCACTTCGAGCCCAGTGATGTGCTAGATGTCACTGATGGACCGACTGGCTGAACTCAGAGACCCTGCACGCCTCTGACTTGCGAAAGTACAAGCTTTGAGGAATAGATCGCCGAGAGTCACTCACATGAACAGCAGCGCCCACCGCTGAAGATACTGCCAAAAGTCAAAAAATGATAGCTCTTAGCTCTTGGCTCTTCATAATTTCACGCCGCGCGATTTGTGTACTGCAAATTACCGTACGCGAAGGCAGTCAAACAAGCTTGAAAAGACCACAAAAGAGTGAGAGCCGTATACATACATGAAGAAACACAATGATCTTGATTAGATTCCCAAGTGTGGATATTGACTCCACAACTCTTGGTGCCCATTCGAGGTTTCAAACTACATGAAAAGGGAAAGGCAAAAAAACAATGAAGCAACAATTGCGAGGCGTCAAACTGTTGACAGTGTCAGAATATCTCAAGACGCGTCTATCCTAAAACAACAAGCATGCTTAAAAGTTTGAACACGTACATTGAAGCAACAAAGCTGAGGAATAGATGTATTCTTTTAGACATTTGGCAGTAACAGCAAATGTCGCGTTCTGATGTTAACCATCGTGATCTGGCGCTTAGCACATTTCAATCTTAATCAGTTTGCATCTTCTTCCAAATAAATTCGCTATTTTCAATATTGGATTTCAGGTAGGTGCGCAAGTACGTGCGCCCTTACACATTTCTGTTTTAACGGCCATTGGGCCATGTATCTCTAAGTCATGGTATCCCCCTCGTTTTACTATTTCTGGTTGTGAGCTGAAAGGATATCAAACTGTGCAATATTCTGTTTCTTAAATGACCCACATTCGTCCATCATGACCTTTGATTGTTATCTAGGAAGCTCGTTAAGCGCATTGATAAGCTTTTGTATCTTCCCCCGATACCTCTGACAGAGGAATGTCTATTTTTGGTGCATACGTCCTCGCCGCGGCCACAGGTGCAATCATAGAATTTTTCAATTCGGCTTTTTCTTCCTATCAAGAAGAGATGTGACAAATAGTTTATTGACTATAAGTTTTTCATCACTCTTTACTAAATAGCAATGACCCAGGGTAATCGAGGCCTGTCTTGCTTTCTGGTTTGCTGGGCTCAGTGCACATCTCGAATCAATTTGTCACAAAGTTTAAGGTGATAGATTCTGCAAGGTTTAGCCTCTTAGGCCTCTGCCTCTACTAGGTCTCTGAGCGGTGATGAGGACTGAGCAGGACCGCGGAATGCCCCCATAAAGGGTAATGATCTGAAAAAGTCCCTTTAGCACAGAGCAATCCGAACATTCCCGACCGAGCGAATTCGGCATTCGATAAGATGTATAATGTCTCAAATTGAGAGATGCATTTGTATTTTGAGAAAATCTTTTTCAGACCCAAGTTCCAATTTCAAAAGGAAGCCTCCATCTGATCTTTTGTGATTTAACCAAATGAGCAAGATATATCTGGGTAAATTACAAGTAAAGTTTTAGGTTCGTGGACCACCACTAAAAAATTTAATCCTCCTCCCAGCGAACCAAAAAAAACAGTGTCGTGTATCAGGGACGAAGAGCAAAAAAATTCGGTCATCGGTCGCTCACCAGGGACATCATCAGATAGGACCAAGCTTGATGTGTACTTGACACCTGAAATGGGCTGTTAACACGAAGCTCGGATCCCATCACACAGGATATGCTTGTCGACTCGCGATTACGCTGATAAGGTGTGTGTGTTTCCGCTGTCTTCACTCGGCAAAGCCCGAGGACCCCCGGCTCTTAGTGAGCTCGTCCTTTTATGCAGGTCATGGCGATCCGCAGATTGCTCTGTTCGGTGTGTGATTCCACTGCGGTAGGGATGATTGATTAAGGTATTGACAGGTTGAGCATAGCGAGGCATATCAGGGCATATCCCATCTGCTAGCGCTCGTCATCACAGAACAAACTGTGAAGCCGCGCAATGTACCTTGGTCTTGAATTGCTTTTCGTTCCGTGAGCTCACACTGACTACCAGCATCCGTGCTCTTGGGAAGCGACAGCTAGTCTTTCTTTGTGCACGCATCGATTAAGCTGAATTGGATATCCACAATCCACTACCAATCTGATAAGTCTACTATATAATCAGTGATTTTGGTGTGTTCCGGTCGCCGTATTAAACCTCAATTATCTTTCATTGTTTCATTCCTTCTTCATATATATTCTCTACAGAAACCCTACGCTCTCTATCTATTTTTGATTGATTCAATCTTCTCTTGCAAGTATTGACCTATCCTACCTCTTAAACTGTTCTCTTTACACCTCCATCTCCATCAAACACGCATTTGTGCTAATACCCTTGCACCCCTTTTGTTCCTTCACTTTCAAACTGTGGCATTTAGACGAACCAACTTAACTGCCTATTCAAATCTGTCACGATGAAATTCCTAGTCCTTGCTCTGCTTTTCGCGGCCGCTCCTTACATCCAGGCTACTTCATTTTTGGCAACGTCCAACGGAGTGGGCTCTTCCTTGAACACTTTGCAAGCCTCTATTGCACGGATCCGACAAGTCTCACAGGCCCATGGGTGAGTGGTCGATCTTGATATGCATTGTATCATATGTGGATTTAGGGCACTAATGCTTTGCACAAATACAGGCACACCCAAATCACCAACAAATGTGACCAAGCACAATCACACTTGAAACTCGCACAAGGTGCTTTTGGTCAACTCCAGGGGGGATTCCTACACGCGCCTTGGAACGCTCGTGGTTCATCCCAGGCCAATCAAGTCCGAACTCGATTGTCTTTGTGTGGAAACGTGCTGAATTCAATCTACGCACAACCTGAAATGAAATCGTTTCCTGAGTACAAATCCCCTATGTCTCAATCTCAAGTAGGTTCAGTTGCTTTTTCCATTTTCTCTTGGACGGGTATTCATTACCTTTTTCCTTCCAGGCGACATACCGAAGCGTTCAGAAAGGCTGTCAAGACATCTGGCAATGGCCTGCCCCTAACTCAGGCGAATCTGACGATGATGATTCATACTCTAAAGAAGGCTATGGCAGCAGCTACACGCCCCCATCTTCAGACTATGCCCCTCGCCCTAAACCCAGTCAAGCTCATAGTGGCTATTTCCGTCGCTCGACTTCCCACAAAATCAGAGCTTGTCGTAAGTAAACTTCTTTAGCGCAGTTATCTGTATAGAAGCTCATTGGACGCAATTACAGAGAATTCGGAGACCTCCTGCCCTATCAACTCTGTGGACGGTGGTTACGAATGTCTCGATGTGAGTGATCATAGATCTTTACAATTGCTTTGTACATCGCTGAAAACTCCTCACATTTCAGCTTAAAGTGGAAGTCGGTTCCTGCGGTGGATGTGTATCGAAGAAAGAAGGAGAGAACTGCCTCTTAATTGAAGGAGCGGACGGTGTTGGATGCCTCGAGGGCAAATGTGTAAGCAGAGCTCTCATCTATCTTCTTTCATTTACCAGAACGGTGCTGAGATGCTATCTATCAGGTTGTATTGTCGGTCAAGGAGGGTTACGCGCCCGGGGCGAACGGTCGACCCACTTTGATTGGCCTGCACCAAGCCTACTAAGCGCCTACTTGGGACTTATGTTACACTGTTCAACCCAGTCCTTTCTCACCCTTCGGGTATGTCAGCATACCTGCCATTGACCGCCAAGGCGGTCCATCATTGGTTTATTCTTGAAGCAGTCTCAATTGGACAAACCCGTTCACAAAGCAAACTTCAATGGACTCTAATTACCGTTGACTTTTTCTGTGTACTTGCTCTGTTATTTTCGTCTTTTTCCTATTTATTATCTGTTTCAGCAGTAATGCATAATCATTCTGTCTTCTTTGAAATTTACGACCCTACCTTTAGATATGATTTCTTGAAGTTGAAACAATGAACGGCAAAGCTAGCCCTCATGATGCCTTTTTCCACATTAAAAAATATAACCAAGTCTCATCAAGCCCCAAACACTCTATTCCACTCTTGCATGTGCATATGCCAACTAAATACTTGACCAGGTATTAGCTCCCCTAAAGATTCTCGGCGCCAATCCGTCAACTTTCATAGACATGCCATCACAATATTGAATGCTCTAAAATAATCTATGAAGCTGATAATTGGTTCAGTTAAGGAAACTACCAACGGCTGAATTTCTCAAACAGCCAGCACATCAACAAAAACCTATAATCTTACCTTAAGAAAGTTATACTGTGGATATGAACAAAAACCACTTCCAAACCTTTCAAAGAGAATGATTTCACCACACACAGGGTATTTGGGGAGATGCAACATACATATACCAGAACCCATTGTGCTGCTTTCCATTGTGAATGTTTGGAATTTTGTTGTATTCATGAAATCAATTTAAAAGGCTTCGTAAGAATGTACCCATCATCTTTCATTCTCATTGATCACAATTCTTAAGGAAGGTTTTATACAATTTTAAAGCAAAAAAGTATCAATTGGTCTTGTTTGTTACCTACACTTGATATCATCACAAGCAGATCTAGATGATCTTGTTACATTCTTCGAGTTCCTGGTGTTCAATAAAAGCTGCACAAAAGTCTACATCCTCTCAAGAGAGTGAAAACCAGAGATGAGAAGACACAGAATATATCACAAGTATCACACTAACACACACCAAGCACGCTGGATAAACCTTCCAGACTAGAATTCCCTATGAAAGATCAGTAACAACAGTGAGATAGATACACCTTTTTTGATGTTATAAACAATAAGCAAAGGACTCAAAGGTTTAAGATGCACTTGATGAGAAAGATCCTGATTCCTGAAGACTCATAAAGACTACATATTATTGTCAGGGTATGGCCTCTTACATGGTTTTACATGGGTAAATGAAGCTACATATGATCCTCGTCCGAGCTCCGCTGCACAGTGCCGCCGGCCACTATGCTCTGGACTTTGATCAGGATCATATGGAACCAAAGAGCAGACCTCGAAGTCTATTAACAAGTTGCCTTTATGATTAATGATAAGTGTTTTGAAGCCCTTTCCAAACACATCAATCAAGAATAGTCAATGCCGTGAAAAATCCATTCGAAGACGAAGATCAGACATTTACAAGCATCAGAATGCCCTTTTACATAATTGCCAGGGGTTGTTACCTGGAAGTTGAACGGCTGTCTCCATATACTTTGTACGACTGTTTTGAGATGAGAGATGCCAGGTTGGATGCCCCCGGCATACTCGCGGTTGATCTGAAAGTGTGATGGGGCTGGATGGAGTAGTTGTGTACTTGAACGAGGTGTCACTGTGAAGGTCAGAAAGCCTGAATGACGCATGGAAAACAAGATCAAGCTGACCTAAACTCTCAAGTCTCACGCCACCGACGACGTCTCACCTCTACTCCGCACGATCAGGATCCTGGTTTTTAGACACTTCTTGACCTTAGGTTGAGATGACCCCAGTCAATCGTTCTCTCTCAAATCGATTCGCTTTCCTTTCGATCTCTACAAACTCGAGATTACCACCCTCAATTCCAGCTCGAAGACATCGTCCATCGTTAAGCGTCAGTGCTTTCATCCCTACCTCAAACCTTCAGCTGACACGAAGTTCTGATCTTCCTAGATCCGCCGTAGTCCTTCAACATATCCTAAAGGCTCATTTGGTCACGATTCATCCCGATTCTCGTATTCCGGCCATGCTCGGTTCGACTCATCAACACCTCTGTCTGAGGGGTGGCTACGATTCACGAATCCCATCATCCTGGCTTCCCTGACAGTCTTTGGATCATGCGTGCTTTGGATCTCATCACCTCAAAAGGTCATCTCAATCAATCTCTAATCAGCATACGAATCAACTTATTCACTCAAACCTCGCATCTCTGCTTGTATCATTCCACAGGTTATTCAAAATTCATCGACCTTTTTAGGTGAAGAAAAACAAGTAAATGTCCGATAATTTCTCACCGATTAGAACTCTTGCTAACACGATATGATATCTATGACTCCTTAGATCGATCGGCCTCGACGCACAGCTGAACAATTGACAAAGATCATGAACGATCGCTCTTTACCGATGCGCACCCGGATGCCAGCATACATCGAAGGTCTACAAAAAGATATCGTCCAAGCCCTCGAAGCTCTCGATCCAAGCACTTCATTTCATTGGGATCATTGGTTACGCGAAGCTGGTGGATCCGGTACATCGTGCGTACTTCAAGATGGTTCCGTATTTGAAAAGGCAGGTGTAAATGTATCAGTTGTACATGGAAAACTACCTCCTGCAGCTGTACGTCAAATGCGTGCAAGGATTGATGAAGATCGATTTGGTTGGTGGGATGGTACTACCGAACTACCTTTTTTCGCGTGCGGACTTAGTTTAGTGGTTCATCCCGTGAATCCAATGGCACCAACCGTCCATCTCAATTATCGATACTTTGAAATTGATGATCCAAAAGAACCAGAAGGAATTCCAAAAGTATCTTGGTTTGGTGGTGGTACCGATCTAACACCTTCTTATTTATTCGAATCAGATGCAATTCACTTTCATCGCACACTAAAAGATGCTTGTGATGAACACGATAAATCTTATTATCCTTGTTTTAAAGAATGGTGTGATGATTACTTTTATATACCTCATCGCGGAGAACGACGTGGAGTGGGAGGGATCTTCTTTGATGATCTAGGAGGTGATATGGAAAAGCTCTTTGACTTTGTACGAGGACTTGGGAATAGCTTCTTGCCGGCCTATATGCCAATCATTGAACAAAGGCAATGGATGCGATACTCTGATCATCAAAAACGCTGGCAACAACTTCGTAGAGGTCGATATGGTCAGTATCTCTACTAGCTGTTGAAGTATATAATACTAATCATACGAATTTGTTCTTTTCAAAACAGTGGAGTTCAACTTGGTCCATGATCGTGGTACTAAGTTTGGTCTTGCCACTCCTGGTGCCAGGGTCGAAAGTATCCTAATGAGTTTACCTCTCACCAGTCGATGGGAATATATGCCTCAAATTGGCACTCAGGCTGGATCCGAAGAGGAAAAGGTCTTGAAAGTTTTGAAGGAGCCAAAAAAATGGGTATGAGATCCCAAGAAAATAAAGAGTACAGTTGATGAACCATTTGTTTTCCATACATTTATAAGTTACGTTGTGCTTAAATTGTTGTGTTAGATAGTACAGTGAAGTTGAGGTTTAAATAATGTGTTTCTTGAATTTCTCAAGTAGTAAGACTCAATGACTAGCAACAAGATATTGTAATTTGTGGCATACAATGTGAAACCAGAGTTGCAGACAGAGAATCAAGTTCATCAGATCACCAGATAAAGACTGCTTTCAAGGAATTGTGAGAGACTTACTCAAGAGGAAGAAACATTACTCATATTGGGGGATAGAGGGTGAGCTGCTATCAAGCAGTAGTATACTGTGACTTAGGGGAATTTTACACGCAACAATGTACACTCAATACGGCAGCTCAGGTCAAGCAGTTTTGCAGCTTTGACCATAAAAAAGAAATCCTGATTTCATAAAGGATTGTGTAAATTTTATGGAAATGGCATTTGTTTAAAAACATCCCAAGTTTTTATGAGCAATGAATTTACATAAATTTACAGCAATGAGAAAACCAAAAAGCCTATAAACAAAGAAAACTAGACAAACAATGTGAGGTGAAAAACCAAAGAAAAGTGTCAAGACTGATATGATATGCAGCAGACACCCAGAAAAGAAAAGAATAAGCTGTTGATCCCTGTTGACTGCTGCTGAGCATCTTAATTTACAAAACAGGAATTTTCTTAAGGTGCTTTACCATGAAAAGTTTTCTACCATGAAAAGTTTTCCTGGGTTTTTAAGAACCATTATTTTTTGACCTGAGCCTCCTTAATGAGGAGTGTAAATTTGATTGCCTGAAACTGTATGTTACATAAGGTGAAATACAATCTTATACACACAGTCACCCAATTTTTCAAGTGTAAATCATTCATGTGTGAAGTATTTTGTGTAAAACTGTACAACACCACACCAAATGTATACTTTCACACATGATATTTTACATAGAATATCAAGGGTAAAAATGTAGGGTGTGAATATCTGTATAAGGCCCCAAACTCTGATTTTACTCTCAAAGTTCAATGTAAACATTTGGTGTCTTTTCCAACAAATCTCCTCACCACAGTTGAGATTTGCACCCCATCAGCATACACCATAAACACAGGTTACAAATGGCATACAGCTTCAGCTGCAGCAAAGATCACTGTCCCAACCTTCTTTGATTTCCGGCAAACTCCACCACCCTTTCTATCACCCTCATGCCCTTGCAGATGTCATCAAAGCCCAACCTACGCTCTCATCCACTTTGATCTCTGTCTGTTGTCTCATAACCTAAATAACACTCAAGATCCCTCTCTTCCTACTGACACTTAATTTCAGAATACCACCATCAATTTGACACCTATCAATCCAATCAAGAATGTAGGATGACACTGGTCATCCTCATCCTGTGTATGCCTCCTTGTCCTCTTGATGGACACCCCCAAGTTGATCTATTGACTTGGCAAGATTCCTTTTATCATATCCCACTG
>NW_006768790.1:1048238-1049938 GCF_000204055.1 Melampsora larici-populina 98AG31
TACCTAGGGATCCACCTTACGCAAGACCTGTTTGCGGAGGAGTTCAGCTGGAACTTATTCCTAGGAGAGTTCCCCTCTTATGGTGGAACTCTCTGTTCAAGATAGTTCTCTTAGCGATAGTTTGCAAAAAACAGCTTACCTCCTCCTTCTGTTTGTATTATGTATCTGTTCAATGTTGGGTGGGTGGGATGGACAAAATAGTTATTAATATGTGTTAGTTGATTATAAAGTGAATGATTTAGTAAGATGATGAATTGGCAATGCAATAAAGGAGACTTGTAGAAAAATGTAATGATCATAAATGCTGGTGAGAGAGAGGGGGAAGAGGAAATTAGGTACAAAGGAATAGTACCATTCCTGAAACTACTCTTGCGGGATTCCATGAGTTGTATAGCATATTACATCATGTGATTACTGATCATACTTAATTCGTCCCAGTATTTTGGAACAGACTTTCTAATAGGTCATGTCTCCTTTCGTCATTTCTCCCTCACAGAGTTACTTCTTCATGGAAAGGTCTTACATCTTGTGCCTTGTGAAAGAGGTAAGGTCTCAGGTTCAAGTCAACCTCCTTTATGGGTGAAAATTTCCACATCAGTTTCAAGACCAATTGGATGGCCAGGCAGCTAGTTTGATAGGACCAATTTGAGAGGTTGTATTTGGGTGGCCTTCTTTTGGACATTGCCTATTGGCTTTTTCAGCACGGCTATCTTCTCACAATTTCAATGTACAGTGGAGTCCTCTACCACTGGATCCCCATTCAAAATACATGGATGTGGGGGCTTGAGGGAAACCACAACCAGGCCACTTCATGACCCTTCTCAAACAGCTTACTCCTGCCAATTTAACCTACCACAAGGACAACTGTTTTTTCCAACAGGTAGTTGACTTTCCATCAGCACAAAAGAAAGGATTGGTATCTGCAACCCTGTGCCAGCAACGCACTGCACCACAGAAAGTGTGTTTTTTGGTGCATTGCTCCGCAACATGCAAAAAAACCCAGCCGCGGAAGCTGTGTTGTGGTAAGTACCACAACAACAAAAAATTAGCCTGGGATTGTGCGGCACGTTGACCGCTGTGAAACAGCACCAAAAAAACGTCAAATTTCAAGTTTTTTTGGGCAGTAACACAAAAAATGTTGTTGTGGCCCAAAAAAACTCAAAATTGACACATCTTGTTGCGCAGCAGGTCAGGCCCCAACTTTGAAATGGATTTTATGGTGTGGTGCGGTCAGAAAAACCGCAACGCAAGCGCAACACAGCACACAACACCTACGTTGCTGGCCCAGGGTTGGTATCTGCCTATATTAAAGTATTCAAATAAGATGATCCTGCTAGAGCCTCAAGCAAACTCAAAACCCACCACAAACACTTCTGCCAGTTGATGATGTACTTGTATCAAGAAGAATAGGAATATGGTGGATGTGTGTTAGGACCCGGCTTCAGGGGGTCTGGGTGTGTGGCAAAGGGAGAGGGTGTGCTGAGCTATGATAATGATTGTGAGCCTACTAGTGTGGGTTAGGCTAGTAGAGTCAATAAAAAAATTGGTGAAGGTCGAATATCTTCTACTAAAGTCGTGTAGATCAAGATCTAGAAGTATGAACAGGTAGAGATGTGGGCGTAAGAGCTTTACTTGCAATAAACAAGTAAAGCCTACAGTTAGTTGACCTTAAACATAGGCTAAAGCCTGGGTATTTTGTG
>NW_006768790.1:1050038-1091915 GCF_000204055.1 Melampsora larici-populina 98AG31
TCCCTGGATCCTGAAGGAATCTTGCACCACCAACCCAGCCTGAGGTTCAGTCTAGACATTTAGTTAATCTCCCACATCTCCAAAACCCCTTCACCTACCCTGAAGAAAGAGGAACAACATGAACCAAAGAAAAGTGGAAATAAATTCAAGTTATCAGTTCTGCCCACCGGTGAACTCAAAACATTCATTGATCATGGATGCACTTGGGATCCTCAATGCTATCCAATTTATCTGAATGGTGATACAATGTTTGTTTCAGAGCCTTGTGAGGACAACCCTAACTTTGCAAACATTGCCCACACTAAAACTCAGTCTCACAGTATAAAGAAAGACCCTTGCAAGACCATTTTCACTTTTGCGCATATGCTACTCCTTGACCAACTGGTGACAGAAAACCAGCTGAATTCATTCAGGAGTAAGTTTATTTTTTCCGCTCATTTTTATGTTATTTCATGTGTTGCTTGGCCTATTCTTTTTTCTGGTTTGATGATAGGAACCCTGTATGCCCTGCTGTGGAGTGTAGTGTAACTCATATTTCAACCCAATGCACACACACCATCTGTCAAATCAATATGAAGAAAGCAAATGGATGGGCTGTCCTTTATCATTTGGGTATCCATGCACACCCCTGGCCAGCATTGAAGAAGCCTGATACCTTGACCATGTTTGACCTCATGGAAGAGGTGGTAAAGATACCAAAGGCAGAAGCTTTGGTTATCAAAGTAAGTCTGTGTGATTATCTTGAGTCTCTTGGGCTCAATAATGACCTTCCAAATTCCTCTGCTCAATCTAGGTCAGCTAGGCTGGTGTGGTGCAGACCACTAGCCCACCAGTTGTTGATATTCATCCAGCCATTTATAATGGTGGCCTTCTAGCATACTTATTTCAAAAGGTTTTTGGTAGAAAAGGGCCTTATCCCTGAAAAGGAAAGTAAAAGCCAAGGCAACCATCTTATCACAGATTACATACAATTTCTATTTTCTCATCTTCCTTTCAATTATCAGTTGCTTCAGTACAACATCATCACATGCTCCAGTTTGGTGACAATTTGGTCATCCTTGATTTGAAATGACTTAGTCATTCCATTCACATTTATAAAATTGTAATGTGTACATATACAAACAATTTTTTCCTTTTTGTTACTAGGTGAGGGAAAAGTCTTACTGGGAGTTAGGTCTCCGCACATGGTCGATTACCTAGGGATTCTCCTTACGCAAGACCTGTTTGCGGAGGAGTTCAGCTGGAACTTATTCCTAGGAGAGTTCCCCTCTTATGGTGGAACTCTCTGTTCAGGATAGTTCTCTTAGCGATAGTTTGCAAAAAACAGCTTACCTCCTCCTTCTGTTTGTATTATGTATCTGTTCAATGTTGGGTGGGTGGGATGGACAAAATAGTTATTAATATGTGTTAGTTGATTATAAAGTGAATGATTTAGTAAGATGATGAATTGGCAATGCAATAAAGGAGACTTGTAGAAAAATGTAATGATCATAAATGCTGGTGAGAGAGAGGGGGAAGAGGACATTAGGTACAAAGGAATAGTACCATTCCTGAAACTACTCTCGCGGGATTCCATGAGTTGTCTAGCATATTACATCATGTGATTACTGATCATACTTAATTCGTCCCAGTCTTTTGGAACAGACTTTCTAATAGGTCATGTCTCCTTTCGTCATTTCTCCCTCACAGAGTTACTTCTTCATGGAAAGGTCTTACATCTTGTGCCTTGTGAAAGAGGTAAGGTCTCAGGTTCAAGTCAAACTCCTTTATGGGTGAAAATTTCCACATCAGTTTCAAGACCAATTGGATGGCCAAGCAGCTAGTTTGATAGGACCAATTTGAGAGGTTGTATTTGGGTGGCCTTCTTTTGGACATTGCCTATTGGCTTTTTCAGCACGGCTATCTTCTCACAATTTCAATGTACAGTGGAGTCCTCTACCACTGGATCCCCATTCAAAATACATGGATGTGGGGGCTTGAGGGAAACCACAACCAGGCCACTTCATGACCCTTCTCAAACAGCTTACTCCTGCCAATTTAACCTACCACAAGGACAACTGTTTTTTCCAACAGGTAGTTGACTTCCCATCAGCACAAAAGAAAGGATTGGTATCTGCAACCCTGTGCCAGCAACGCACTGCACCACAGAAAGTGTGTTTTTTGGTGCATTGCTCCGCAACATGCAAAAAAACCCAGCCGCGGAAGCTGTGTTGTGGTAAGTACCACAACAACAAAAAATTAGCCTGGGATTGTGCGGCACGTTGACCGCTGTGAAACAGCACCAAAAAAACTTCAAATTTCAAGTTTTTTTGGGCAGTAACACAAAAAATGTTGTTGTGGCCCAAAAAAACTCAAAATTGACACATCTTGTTGCGCAGCAGGTCAGGCCCCAACTTTGAAATGGATTTTATGGTGTGGTGCGGTCAGAAAAACCGCAACACAAGCACAACACAGCACACAACACCTACGTTGCTGGCCCAGGGTTGGTATCTGCCTATATTAAAGTATTCAAATAAGATGATCCTGCTAGAGCCTCAAGCAAACTCAAAACCCACCACAAACACTTCTGCCAGTTGATGATGTACTTGTATCACGAAGAATAGGAATATGGTGGATGTGTGTTAGGACCCGGCTTCAGGGGGTCTGGGTGTGTGGCAAAGGGAGAGGGTGTGCTGAGCTATGATAATGATTGTGAGCCTACTAGTGTGGGTTAGGCTAGTAGAGTCAATAAAAAAATTGGTGAAGGTCGAATATCTTCTACTAAAGTCGTGTAGATCAAGATCTAGAAGTATGAACAGGTAGAGATGTGGGCGTAAGAGCTTTACTTGCAATAAACAAGTAAAGCCTACAGTTAGTTGACCTTTAAACATAGGCTAAAGCCTGGGTATTTTGTGTTAAAAAGAAGAGCAACTGACGTGCATCTCTCAATCCTAATTTGATCATATTTTTATCCAAAGAAAAGTCAAAGAAGGTGGTGTTAAGGTCTATTAATAGTATTATAACACCAAGAACTTTACACTCTGGTTAATAGAGATTTCCCCATATATTTAAAGATTCTTATATCAGATGAATTCCAAATCTGATATGAGCAATACTCAAGGACTACTTCCTCACAAGTAATTCCACCAAATGGATATTACCAGAAATACCGATTATGGAGTCTAATCAGAAACAAAGTTGGATGAGCACACAGAATAAGCAACTTGACACAAGTTTTGGGTTTCAAGGTTTGTAGAATCAGGCCTTTAAAGTTTGGTAATTGATAAGCAAAGTTTAAAGGTTCTAGGAAGATGAATAAAAGCAAAATTGTGTAGTTTTTGAATGATAATGTGATAATGTTATTATTCTCAGTTTGGTTAGATGTTCAGGGTTTATATACTCTGAACCTTGAAAATATTTGGACTACAAGTGCGCACAAATTGTGCTTCTATGCTTAGGGTAATTACAGTAACACAGTTACTATTGGGTTATAAGTATATTTCATTTAATATGTAAGTGTTACAGCCGTGAAATATACATAGCTTTGGTTTACATCAAAGTTGTGTATTTTTACACTCTCTGATGTCAGTTCTGCACATGTTACATATGCTATGTAATTCATATTTAAGTTGACTCTTGCAACTGAGCCTTGAGTTGTAATTACTATTTTTAAGGTTTTGATTATAACATGTTGCCCATTGGTACTCTGGTTTAGTACTCAGGGCTGACAATGATTGTAGCATGAGGAAAAGGACTGCAACAGAGGCTCTTCCCGGTCATGAGAGTATGGGACAGGGGTGTCACGGGCTGTGACATATCCACCTAAGATCTGTGATATGAGATCTTAACAATGTGAGTTGATTGGTGGGTTTGATTTCCACTGTTTCATCTCTCTCATATCTGTACTTGTAACCAACAGCTTCCTTTGGTATATTTGCATAGGCTGAGTTTGAACGGCTTGCTATGGATCTCCTGAAATTAAATAAAACCAAAGGCCTCACTCTCACCAAGAACTTTGCACAGATTGCTTGACAATTTCTTAATCAAAGGCATGGATTGACTGGTGAATTACGGCTGATATCCACGATATTTTGTTCTGTGCTCACATTTGGCTACCTTTGGACAAGCCTGCACTGCCAGATGTAAATATGGTGCATGAGTTACCTGACACTACAAACAATCAAGATTCAATGTATTGACAGTATTACATTTCAACATGAGTGTTTTCATTCCATTTGATTGTTTTGATCATTGTGCTGATTATATTGGGTCCGTCCAAGTTACTGTAAAATGATCCAGGGTTTCATTCAGTTACATCTGTTTGCTTAATTTATTCAGAGGGACTTCATCAATGTCCTATGAGGAATATTGGTCAAGTATGGAAACAGGAATCAGAAGTGGAGACCATGGGATGGTCTAAGGAGAGTAGTCAACACCACCCTGAGCTCAACAATGGTTTTCCTCCTGATGCCACCCAACTGGGTCAGCCAAAGTCAACCAAGATTCCCTTCCTCTTAACAGTCCTACTCAGCAAGCACCATACCGGGTGAGCTCAATCAATGTTGGGGAACATCTGTGATGGAGTCTTTGTATCCAACCTTTTTCCCTCTGTGGATTGAGGGCTCCAAGAGTCAGGGTAAGGATATTAAATCCAAATATATTTGACATTTTTCATCAAGACTCTCAGCCAAAATGCATGGGTCTGTGTGCATCAAGTTGGTCTTAACTCATCAACTTAAATCCCTTTGAACAGTGGTTCAACTAATGTCACCTGAATCCTTTGTAATTGACTCCCTCTGTTCTGTGGACTTATTCATTGTGTATCTCCTCCTTGCTAAACATGATGTACGCACATCAGCCAAATTTCTTTTTATTTATTAATTCACATGGAATTTCCATTGCATAAAGAGACAGAATCTTCTGTGTGCACTACATGTGTAATCACTAACTATCTCTTCCATGAAGCCAATATATGATATTCAAATGTGACCAATCTGATCTCCCTTGCAATACCACAAGCGCTCCACAACTTATTGTGGTTGTGTTGCGTTTTTGAGGACCGCAATAGCCCCACTATATATTGCGGGTCCAGCACACCACAATCCGGGTTTAGAAACCCCCGGTCCTCAAAAACCACACCAAAATAGTGCTCCAACCCGCCATATTGCGGATATAGCGGAGTGAATACAAGGTCTCTTTTTTGTGCGCTTTGTGTCCAAATCCTGTGCAATACTTCGCAAATATTGCCCTTTGCTGTGCACTGCAACCTTGATATAAATATTTTAAGAAAAATTGTGGTATGTTTTGTAGCACTTCATTGCGCTGACTCCGCAACACAATGGAAATGGGTTGAAATCCATTGTGTTGTGCCGCAGTTTTGGTGTTGTCCCTTGGGAGCACCAAAGGCCTCTTCTGCAAGAAACCTTGATGATTCCCCACCTGTCTCACCAATCAAAATCATCAACCTTTGTCAGCACAACCATATCTGTTTACTGATGAAGTGGACTATCTCAAGCCTGGAAAAGCTGAAAATAGCCCTTGGTTGTAGTTGTACAAACTAAGTGATTTAGATTTTAATTGTCAGTCCATGAATGTTCACTTCCAACTTCAAGGTGTGGCCGGTCTTACCAATGATGATTGTACCAGCTTCATGGGCAAGATACAGTGGCTGAGATCTTGATACTTGATGAAATCAAATATGGAATTGTCTCCAGGGGTTTTTGGGGGGTTCATAATTAATGGTGCAATAGTTTAAGATCCATTTATGGGGTAAGGGGGTTATGGTTCTTTGACAATTGCAAGGACAATGGTTGTGGTCAGCTTCTTGGTCAAGATATCAGTTTTATCTTGGGCGCTGACCCTTTGACAAGTTGGTGGGCCAATTCTTGCAAGCCTACCTCAATCGAACAGAAAACCATTCACTACACCAAATGTAATCTTTACCGGGCGGTAAAGAAAACTACTGACATAGAAAAGTCCTGAGGCAACAGGAAGAGAGCTAAAAATCTGAAAAAATATGCACCTTGTTCCTAGATGTTGGGGCGTCATGATGAGTATTTTTTTGTATTTTACACGCAGATATTGGTTTATGTACTAACAATAAACGCTGAAAATCATCAAAAACTCACATGTAACAATACCTGAAATTTGGGTCATGAGTATGAAGACAATATTTTGTGGTCTAAAAACTTCAATAACTTTTGCAATTCTGCTCCAAATAACTCGATTTTTGGTTCATTCAAAAGCTGAACTATTCTCCTTCACACTTCATAATGTTAGTAAGGTGCCATCTAGTCATTTAAACACTCTACATATGTTCAAACAGTTCTGCATGAATTGCTCTGTAGGATCTCTTTTAGACCAGCTACAGATGTGATGTCTCAATGAAAAATGTAGAGGAAAGGCTCACCTTTTTAATGCACTTTAAATCGAGTGATTTGATTCAGAACTGCAAAAGTTATTGATGTTTGAAGATTCCAAAATCCTGTCTTCAAAGTCAAGGGCCAAATTTCAGGTATTGTTACAGGTGGGTTTTTGATGATTCTCAGCCTTTATTGTTAGTACATTAACCAATATCTGTGTGTAAAATACAAAAAAATACTCGTCATGACGCCCCAACATCTAGGAACAAGGTGCATATTTTTTCAGATTTTTAGCTCTCTTCCTGTTGCCTCAGGACTTTTCTATGTCAGTAGTTTTCTTTACCGCCCGGTAAAGATGACATTTTGTGTAGTGATTGATGTTGGCATAGCCAAGATTGTGTCAAATAAACCAGATGCCCAGGGCAAATTACCATCTGTTTCAGCACAGGAGTTGGAAGGGGTGGAGGACCAGATCAATGAAGACTCACTGGTGACCAATGCGCCTTTAGCTAATGTCAAAATGGGTTTCCCGCCAGTCAGAACTCGGGGAATAATGCCAAGAAAGCCTTTACATCAGCTGGTAAGTTAGAATCAGATGTCAAATTGTTATATTTATTGTCTTCACTTTCTGAGATCTTCCATGACTGGTGTGATTCCTCCTGGGATGAAATTCTCAGTTTATCATGATGTTGGTGGATATAAGCCTTTAACCAGAGAAATAAATCTTACTTTTGGGTCACATCAATTGTTTCAAAGTTGGAAATCCAAAGATGCTTTCAATCAAACTGACTGCAAGTTCAATTCAAGTGCTATGGATTTATAAATGTTACCAACTTTTTGGTCTTCTCAGGTCCCTCATCCCCAGATTGTTCAACTGCATTGAATGAAAAGATGGACGATTGTGTTCAAGTCCCAGCAACCCTACCCAAACCTAATCCAACTGAATCTAGTCCAGTAAAATCACCATCATCATCTCCTCATACAGAAGTGAAGACATCTCAGAAAACTTCAAGGACCAAGAGTAGTACCACAAAAGGGCAGGATGACACAAAGATGGTGGTCAAAGAAGACAGTGGGAAAAAGGACAAGGTCAGAGCCACGCCTAAGCCTAAAGATAGGAAGGAAAATAACTCAAAATCATGTAATTTTTTGTTTATTATCCTCATTGATATACAAGTAACTTACAAGAGTTTACTGACAATAAGAATTGCAAGGGTAAGTGCAGGAGTCTCCAGCTATTTTCACCATCTCATTTTCTTTGTCTTGCTTGTTCTGAGTTTTATTGTGGCCTTGATGTAACACAAATTTGCCAATCAAGTGGTGAAACTTCTGCTTGTACTCAGCAAGCACTTATGCATTGTGAGGTATTGAGTATTGAGAGTGTGGGCATGAAAAACTGGAAAGGCTGAGTCAGTGTCAGTGGATGGACATCTCAAGTGACAGAATATGGATATGGACAAATTTGTCCAAGTCCAAGGAAACTTAGGTATTGTGCAGATTTTTGCATTTCTGGGGAAGAGCAATTGAATTTTGTACTGTGGACACTTACACTGATTATTGTGTGTAAAGTGATTGCATTGCAAAATTAGAGTCACTTCCAGCAAAGATACCTCAAATTGTAAAATCCAAGGTACCCTTGGGTATACATTCCCTTGGACTGTGTGTCTGAGGAATTAATCTGAGGCTTTCTTTGCCCTCAAAGGCTGCCTGGGATCATTTACTCAGACATTGCGTCCAAGGCTATTGCCATCCAAGGATACCTACCTAGGATTTTCCAATCCAAGGCATCTGTTGGCGGTGAGTTCAGTCAGTCAAAACTTAATTTTACACTTGAGGTCTTACACATGGCAGATTTCCACTCAAAAAAGTGGGCAACTTTGAGCGTAAAATTGTATATCACCTTATGAAACATAGAGCTTTACACAATTGAAGTTATATTCCCTATTGAGTGTAAATTTTTGTGTGGAAAAATCTCCTCACCCAAAGTATACTGCTTGATAAAAGCTCCTATTTCCTGCCAATATGTTGTAAGACATTTGCACCTTGTGCAGTGAGAGGTCATTGATGTAGAGATGGATGCAGTAGGGGCTGACCATAGTGAGAATAGGCGGTTCAAAACTCACAATTGGGCTTGCATCTGCTTTCAATATTATCCACTTGGTTTGCTGTACCAGTTGAGTAACAATTACACCTACAGCTGTTTGTGGTGCAGAGTTTTCCTTTCAGCTACATAAGCAGCAATCCTTGCATCATAAAATTGGTGACCATTTCGACAATATGGTTTTCTACATTTTTCACCTTAGAGATTGACTGTCTGAGCTGTGATTGTATAAGAACAGCTAGTTCTGGCATTGTTCCTTGAGCTTTGGAGACACTGGAGAAGCGTATAGCATATATCATTATGAAATTTAGTATATATGGATGAGAAAATAGTTTGATAAGAATTTTGTCCATTTGTTTGTTTATATCATTCCCGGTCAAAATAAATACTAAAATAGGTGTAGTTCTATATGCAATTCATGATTACATACATAACTACATCTCATACACAGACACTTTAGGGACACAAGTCAGAGATGAATATTGACTCTTTCTTTTTTATACCTCTCTTCAGTTTCCAGATACTGACTATTTAGGGCACATTCACTGGGGCAATTTTTGGACAGAAATCACATTCTGTAAATTTTAAAATGCAAAAATGAACCATACTCCACCAAACCAGCATCAAAGTCTGCAGAATGCTATTTCTGAACACAAATTGAAGTCAATGTGTTCTTTCTTACAGTGCAAAAATATCTTGTCAATTATTGAGTTGGTCTGTGCTGGTAAATCTCTTGAGGTAATTGCTCAGCAAGTTGCAAAAGACCACAGTGTATTGTGTCAACATTTTCTCGGTCCTCATCACCACTCAGAGACCTAGTAGAGGCCTAAGAGGCTAAACCTTGCAGAATCTATGACCTTGAAATTTGTGACAAATTGATTTGAGATGTACACTGAGTCTGAGCTCAGTGAACCAGAAAGCAAGACAGGCCTCAAGTACCCTGGATCATTGCTATTAGAGAGTGATGAAAAACTTACAGTCAATAAACTATTTGTCACATCTCTTCTTGATAGGAAGAAAAAGCCGAATCAAACATGTACCGGGAGAAGATACAAAAGCTTATCAATGCCCATAACAAGCTTCCTAGATAACAATCAAAGTTTATACTCGACGAATGTGAGTCACTTAAAAAACAAACATATTACACTGTTTAATATCCTTTCAGCTCACAACAATTTAATCAATGAAATTGTAAAACAAGGGGGATACCATGACTTAGAGATACATGGCCCAATGGCCGTTAAAACAGAAATGTGTAAGGGAATACGTACTTGCGCATCTACCTGAAATCCAATCAAACATATAAAAGAAAGATTGCTCGATACAAAAAAAGTCACCGTAAAAGATGAATGTCGTAATCGTTACCTTTGCTGCGTCCTCTGCACCCTACGTTGCCGTTGCACTGCCGTAAGTTGACCAACCTGCTGCCTAAATCCTCCCACACATTACAAACCTTGCCTTAGCGATCACAGCGTCACCTTTGCTGTTGCTATCACTCACCTACAAAACCCCTGAGCGACATCACTTTCTCTGCCGTGCCACACTGGTTGTAGTCACCATCACCAACTGTACAAACCAGTCTGACCAATGCTTCTACAACACCTATTGTCGCAGGGGCCGGGTCGGAGTTGATAACAGTTATCTTAATTTGCAGACCAATGGTTCCCCGCGACCAGCTTACACTGTACCCCACAGAGCTCATAAGTGTTGGCATTGCTCAACTGTACTACCATTGGCATCAGCCGCCCTCATTTTCAAATCACGTGTTTGACATCGCGTATACACCAATACAAAGCTTGCATTGCTATATACTGCCAAACCCTTCTTTACCACCTATCCAAGAATCTTTGTCACAAGCATCTCTCTACATTCCTTAGCTTTGTGCACACTGTGTTTCAGCAGCATATTCTGGATTAAAACCACTGTATGTTGTTTCTTCACACCAGCTGATATATTTTTTGATATTTCCTCTACAAATTGATGCAAACAGATTCTCACAGCGAATCTCAATCCAAATATTTTGAAAGCAATGTGTTAATTGATACAGGGTTGCTTCAAGGCGTCACTTTATTGATTGTTGCTAAGCGTGGTGAAACTGCCATCAACACCCACCACACTTATCGGTTGACAGCAAAGTTGCAGCGGGAGGAAACAACAATGCATTTGCCATTCTTGAAGATCCAAATCATGCAATCAGTATCAGTCACGCCATTGTTGATCTTTGTTTGTTGCACAATAGAGTTTCAGCACAGAGTGTTGGAGAAATTGCTGAATGGAGCAGTTGTCCCCCTCATGGCGGCGGTCCATATGTTGAAGTAATCAAAGTCCTCCACCAAAGCTCAATTGGTAGCGTAAGCTCCAAACTTATACTTATCTATGGTTCTGACTAACCAAATTCCTTCCTTTTGATCAAACTTCATATATATTAGCCTGTGGAATTCTTTGCTGATTACATCATCGGATCCGACCTTACTGCCTCACTATGTATTAATGCACTGGCCATTGGTAACATAATCACACTATGGGGCGCTGTAATTGGTAATAACATGGACACTAATACATGGGAAATCAGGGTAGGTCCAACTCAATTTGTGTGTCTCTATGCAACACTTGACTGGTCCTTTATTAGACATCCAAAATACAAACCATTTACTGCAAGCCTCATCTCCTCCAAAGTTATTGGCAGCAAGGCTTTGCACTGATTTTGACATCATAATATTATCTCATTCTCTGAACATGCTTATGTCCTGCATTTGCAAGACCAATAAAACACGAGTTACAAGTCTGTTTTTTACACTTTCATATATTGAGCTTCCAGATCTCTATATATCCACCATAATACATAATGCATTGTTATTCACCTGTCATCTTCATTCAATCCAGTTGTAGGGCTCCGATTTATACCATGAAAATACAACATTGTCGTAATGCATACATGTTCCACCAGAGCCAGCCCACATAATTGCAGTGAATGCATTGTTATTCACTGCTCATTTTCACTCAATCCAGTCCTAGAACCCCAGATTTCTACCGCAAAAATACACCAATACCTGTTTATAGACTTACTGCCCGCCCATTCTGCATAATTGCAGTGACTACTGCACCAAACCCATGAAATGGTGTGCAATGCATTAATTCTGCATTAATTCTGCATTGTTCTGCATTAATTCTTGTTATTCACTGCTCATTTTCACTCAATCCAGTCCTAGAACCCCAGATTTCTACCGCAAAAATACACCAATACCTGTTTATAGACTTACTGCCCGCCCATTCTGCATAATTGCAGTGACTACTGCACCAAACCCATGAAATGGTGTGCAGTTGTGACAGTATCCAGTTCAATTACACATGGTGTGCCTGCACATTGCCCTTTTTTTGCTGTGCTGCAGGCGCCATTTAATGCCTAAATTTCTGACATCACCATACCATGTGACTTTGCCAAACAATACCTGGTGCACTTTCAAACTGACTTGCTTTGTTTCTAGAATCAACATGCCAGTCGATTCATAGTTTGCTATGCTTTACCCATGCCAATTCAAAAAACTGTCACAACAGAGGCCTTGACAACGAGCGCCATATACAGGTACAGTAACAGGGTACTGTAGTACAAAGATGGGACTCATTGTGACTGTCAGCCATTTCTCTCACTACAATAACTTCTGCGCCTAAAAACCACTGCATTTCTGACCAGATTAACAAAGTCACATATGTCCAGCACGAGATGCCACAGTTGGCTGTCAACAAGGAGTTAAAACTGTCCGACATAACCCCAAGTGCTTTTTGGTCAACAACCCCAACTCCATAAAACAATTTTTGAGTATTTGGTCAAGAAACACTTATGCATCATTGCTCAAACCACGTGCCAGGCTCAGATGTTATACATTTTGAAAACACCTTGGTGTCACTATGCTCACTTTTGTGTCAATTTATGCCGCTATTTTTGATGAATTGTTGAACACTGCCACTATCTTTTAGCCGCTGAAGCCAGCTACCGTGGCAGTGATTCTTACTCTGCTGCTTCCTAAGGCTACATCAGTCACAGGGCCCAGCCATTTGCTCATTGCTCTATGACGGAGCCCACAACACTGATGTAATACTCAGTGACAGCCTATTGCCATCAAAATGAACTAGCATTGATACGTGCTACCAACCTCAAGATTGCAAATGTGTTAGTCAAAAGAGCAAACAACCTGACTAGCCTGGTTGACAATTGTTAAATGCCATCTGGCAACATCAATTTATAAAATCACAGTTTAGCATACTTAATCTTCATTCCTGATCACCTAAATCATTCTTAACCATCTCTGCTGAGACCACTGCAAACTGATTTCTGCACCTTTGGTCACATAATCCTGCCCATTTACCACTTTCTCAATAAGTATGACTCCCTCAATGAAAAATTACTCTTTGTTGCACTTTCCATTACATTTCAGCAGCATCTACTTGACAAAAGCCAAGGTATGTCATTAGCTCCGTCAATATGTGATTACGCTAAAGCTGTGTTTATTTCAGACTGAATTGGACAGCTATAATGCTAGCCCTACGTATCAGATGTTTGAAACTGATATAAAGATCAATGTCAACACACTCCAAGGTGTCAAGGTCCCAATTGTTACCAAATGGAATGGAAGCTCACTGAAACACAATCATGCTTACCAAATCAATGGTGAAGTTGCCGCTGGCAGTATCAACAGCATTTCCACAATCTTTGAAGAGCCAAATAACACTATTTCTCTTAACCATGCCAACGTTTGTCTTAACTGTCTCCTTAATAAAGTCACTACACAGGGTGTTGGCTTGATTGGAGAATGGTCATGCTGCAACAGAACTCCCAATGGGCTTGCTGTCAAATATATAAAGGTGTTGCATCAGAGCTGCACTTATCAGCCAAGGAACTCACACTCCCCGTCACACACCACTAAGTTGACTGTTTCAATCTCAATGTCACAGCATCAACACCTTTACACCGTCTATCTCATTGATTCACACATCACAACCAACTTGAGTATGGGCACTCTGAATGTGGGTAATGTGATCACACTGTGGGGCAATGTCATTGGTCATCAAATAGACACAAATACTTGGGAGATTGAATTGAGTGTGGTTCTCAACTATCTGCTTCAATTTAATATGGAAACACGTCTGGAGAGGGCAAGAATGATGAACGTTCAGCCCCATTGGTGGTGATGTGGGATGGCATGTGTTGACCGGAGATTTTTGCCCCACTGCAATGTGGAAAAATGGACCAGGGAGGCAGTGGCATGAGCGGGGGGGACTAGACACGGGGGGCTATGGCTCTTTGGGGTGCAACATTAGATGTGATAGACTTTTGGTAATGATGATGACAATGAGGATGTGCAAGGGAGCAGCATGATGCTATTCCCGGGAGGGCGGCGAGCCGCCCCCGAAGCTCTAGTATTAAAAAAAGGAAATTTGTACGGAAGAGGATGCAAACTGATTATGATTGGAATGTGCTAAGCGCCAGATCATGATGGTTAACATCAGAACGCGACATTTGCTGTTACTGCCAAATGTCTAAAGAAATACATCTATTCCTCAGCTTTGTTGCTTCAATGTACGTTTTCAAACTTTTAAGCGTGCTTGTTGTTTTAAGATAGACGCGTCTTGAGATATTCTGACACTGTCAACAGTTTGACACCTCGCAATTGTTGCTTCATTGTTTTTTTGCCTTGCCCTTTTCATGTAGTTTGAAACCTCGAATGGGCACCAAGAGTTGTGGAGTCAATATCCACTTGGAATCTAATCAAGATCATTGTGTTTCTTCATGTATGTATACGGCTCTCACTCTTTTGTGGTCTTTTCAAGCTTGTTTGACTGCCTTCGCGTACGGTAATTTGCAGTACACAAATCGCGCGGCGTGAAATTATGAAGAGCCAAGAGCTATCATTTTTTTGACTTTTGGCAGTATCTTCAGCGGTGGGCGCTGCTGTTTATGTGAGTGACTCTCGGCAATCAATTCCTCAAAGCTTGTACTTTCGCAAGTCAGAGGCGTGCAGGGTCTCTGAGTTCAGCCAGTCGGTCCATCAGTGACATCTAGCACATCACTGGGCTCGAAGTGCCGCTTGTAAATGTATCGCCACGGTCATCAGACGCAGAGGGGATCATGAGCGACCTGTTTCCCCGTAGACTTCCTTTCGTACCGGCTCAGGAACAGTCTCTGGAATGCTTCTGCATTCCGAGGTAGACGTATCCAAACAAAGGTCAATTGACTTGAACAAGAAGTCAAGAGATGGCGAGTTTAAGAGGCCATAAGTCATTGGTTCACGGCACAATGGTCATGGGGTGCCTGAGGAAGGAACGACGCACCGGTAAATCAGTCTGATTTCTATCCTACTCACTCCGGCTGGTTGATATTTAACCAATCCATTTCCTCTTCTTTCCCCCTGATCATTCCATCACAAGTCTTCAATCAATTATTGTTGCAACTCACAAAAATCATCCTTCTTCCTTTTATCCTACTTCAACAAGCTACTGTTCTCCTGATTTATTGCGAGCTGTGCGAATTTTACTTTGAATCTTCCATCAACACACACCTATCTATAAAACGTCGGCCGCAATGTACAATCCGAATCTCTCCATGACCTATGTGATCGACCCGAGGTATCGACCTATGCAGACGGTTGTCCACAACGCACCAACCGCTTACCAGGTTGCAGCCGCTTATCATGCTGGAGTCCAAGTGAACCCACAGCAGGTGAGTCATTGGTCTATGTTTCAAGTAGAACAAGTATTCAAGGGGCCCGTAGAATTTTGCGATGTTGTTTTTGCGGACCTTAAAGACCGCAAAACCCGATATCCGTAAAATTCACCGTTGCCCGTGCAATGTGTAATTTTGCGGGTCATTTCATTTTTTTCATGTTCGCAAAAAAAAAGGCTGGTACACAAAGGTTCCAAAATTATATACTCACACACTCACTATACATTTTCACAAACAAAAACTTCCAAACATTAAAGGCCGGAAAATATTTCAATCGGAAAACTCCATTAAATGGCCCTATTCTCGAATTTAGCAGGACATCCCTTGCAGACATCGTTAAAAGCCGCAAACCGAACGTCCGCCAATTTCGATGACATTGTCCAAATGTTGAATTTCACGGACAAAGATTTCCAACCCAAAGTGTTGAAGCCAAACCAAAGGATTGAAAGCGTCAATCGGATCATGTGTCCACGAAAGTGGTCCAATCTTCATACATGTTTCCGGACTGAAGAAGGCGACACTTTCCATTCCATGTCTGAAGGACGAAAACGGGATCCATCACAACTCTCGAATCTCGAATTGGCCAAAATAACACCACAGAGTGGCTGTTACCCTTGACAACGAAGTAGCAGCCATCCATCAACAGGACGAACTAGGACAAACAGATAGTTCTCTTATCCGAATCGAGAATAACAGACATGTCTTGAACAGCACCCACTCACAAGTGCTTTGGATCGATCACGAAGTCATGATTGATTCATGAAAACTTTGCAAAAGAGATGACAACGCAAATTCCAATCAATTCGTCATCTCTTTTTCCATCTATTTTGTCCCAACAAATTACGATCATTTCTAATCGATAGATCCAAATAAACCTTCATCTTCAAATTTTACTACCGAGTTATTTTCGTTTTTGGTCATTTTCTTCTTGCTCTCTTCAAATGAGTGTTTCTCATTCCGACATACTGTCTGGTGACGAGATATCTGAAGGAAATCCTCCCCAATCACCAACCTCCACTAGTAATAAGAAGAAGAAGGGCAAGCCCGGCAAGAAGACTTTTGCTCTTCCTCTGGACCGCCCTTCTTTCAGCACCTTCATCGATGAAGACACAACCCTCGATGAGCAAGGTTATCCGCTACTCCCCAACGGCAACACCACCATTGTCAAACAGCCAGAAGAGACTTACACCAACTGGGGTATTTTTGCCTTTACATCTACCACTTCTGGAGCGAAAACAAAAGAAAAATCAAAAAATCCTGACTGGCGAACTACTAGATGGACATGTCTTGGGGTGGTAGTCTGTGAAAATGTCAACTGTGACTACCTTGGCTCGCCTCCTACCTGCCCAAACAAAAGGAGAGAAATAATCGACAAGTCAGTTATTATTTTCCACTTGTTAATTATTTCCAGCATATGAGTAAATAAACTGACAGTTTGATATAATTCAACGTCTAGCCCTCCGAAGTGTCCTGGCGCTTGTTGCCCGGATTATTGTCGATACATCCCATGCCATGATACGATGTGCCGATTGGACGAGCACAAACCAACAGGATGGGCCATCATTCGACATTCAGGCTTTCATGACCATCCATGGCCTCGTCGAAGCAAGCCGGATAAGATCTCTATGGAAAAATTTGCAAAGAAAGTTATAGAAAATCCCAATGTGGGGCCATTACCGTGTGGACCTCAAGCGCACATTTGTTTGCCCGAAAGCTTCATCCCACCGGAAGATTGAAACTCGGCACATGAACAAAATTACAATCTTACCAGAACACTTCCAGGAACAATTCTCTTACTCCGACCTCCCAGCACTGATCCAGCAATGGGGTTCATCAAACGGATTTCAACGTGTATCAGCCCGTCACTGCAGTCAATGCAAATCCTCCAAGAAATCCTCCCCACCGGCATATCTCGAAACCAGTCAACTCACCTTTGAGTCTCCACCACCTCATCTCCATGTTAATCTTGACATCGCGGCGTTGCTACCTCACCCTGACCAAGCAGCCACGATGGCAGCTGAATGCAATTTGCCATATGAATTGAAACTCAACGGTCAAACTTACTGGATGAGAGCTCGTGGTTTCTGGGCTGGAGCTCACTATTGGTGTCAAGTCGTCAGGACCCTTGGCAACTTGACAGGGGTATGGCATCACAACGATATTTCCAATGGCGGTAATTCCACATTTATCTCTGCGGATTTGGAGACCATTGGAGGAGCTTTACCTAGCACCTCATGGGTAATGTATTCTCGTTTACCTACTGCTGAAGAGTCTTTGGTTATTGAAAAGGCGCATAAGAAGATTGACAAATCCCTTGGAAATAAGAAGATTGCTGGGGATCGACCTTTTTCACAATCAGAGGTAGGAAAGGCGCCTGCGAAAGAAGAAGACGTTGAAAGTGTTGACTCAGAGGACGAGATTCAAAATCAAGAAGAAGACTGCCCTGAAGAATTGGATGTATTTGATGATGGTAGTGAAACTGAAGAAGAAAACCTTGAAGACGAACTCGAAAATGATTTTGAAGTGGATGTGGTACAAGCTGAAAGCCCGAATGGCTTTTGTGCAGACGTGGATGTTGCTTCTGCAAACGATCAGGCCGAAGGTGGGCAGGATATTTCTTTGTATCTTTCATTGTGTGCTAAACTCTTCATTTTGACTGCCAGATGACGAATCTTGGAATATTGATGATATTGTGGATATGAAGGCTTCGGGAATCACGAAGCGTAAAGGAGACAAACACGATGAAGATGTGCAACGTCAGTGGGGACTCATGCTCTCATTATCTCGTTGTGGAAGTGATAATTGACACCTCTTTTTTGCATTTATTTTTTGCCACAGCGGTTGAAAAGAAAGTAAAACTCAAGCTTAAACTTACCAAGGCCACCGCCGAACCGCAGGATCATCAGGAAGATAATAGTGGTGGTTTGCGTAAATCAAAGCGTAAGAGAGCGTAAATATAAGGTGGAATGGTTATCTGGTTATCTCGTGTATTCATTCTCTCTTCAATGCTTTTTTGCTCAATCTAATCGTTGAAGAGCTTTTTTGTTCCTTTGCACAATGAGACGGTGTGGAATCTAAAAATACATACTTCCATATGTCACTATATATGTTTTTTCATCAATATGTTTTTTCATCAAGACCGCAAAATGTTGGTTGCAAAATTGAACATTGCAAATGTATTTACAATTTTGAAAGCCTTTTTTTTTGCGGCCTTCAATCTCTGTATAACGAAGACTGTAAAATTCAATATTTTACAGACTTCTTACAGTTTTGCGGACTTTTCTATTTACGCAGAACAAAAGCCGCAAAATAATCTTCGCAAAAGTCAATAACATCACATCTGTAGTGTAATTTGGCAGACGTATTTTTGCAGCCCTTTTTTTTGCGAACGTTGGAACAAGTGAAAGTGCTGCAAAATTAAATACTGTACGGGTCGAGGTGAATTTTACAGACATCAGGTTTTGCGACCTTTGATGCCTGTAAAAAGATCACCGCAAAATTCTCACGCCCCGTATTCAAGGCTCAATTCCACTGTCTCTCCAAGATCTACTACATTCAGAACTCGCCCAATCCGCATCCTCTACAGCAGACTCAGAACTACATCAACTACGCTCAGTCTCAGAACCACGCACAAATCGGCACTCATGCCCATAACCACGCCCAGAACCCTATTCAGAAGCGCGTGAAGATAAGCCACTCCCAGGAGACCCCCGCCATGGTCTACAAACGCAGCTCTCCCCAGATGGTCCTTCAGAAACGGGCCCACAAGCAAAGCCACCAGCAAGCCCAGAGGTCGCAGATCCGCGCCAAGGGCACCCCCCAAACTCACACCCAGCCCCTCGCTCAGATTAACGCTCAGCCCCTCGCCCAGATTCACGCCCCAACCCCCGTAAAGATTCACGCCCAGGGCCATGCCCAGATCCACACACAGAGCCCCGCTCAGGTTAACGCTCAAATTAATGCTCAGCCCCTCGCCCAACTTCACGCCCCAACCCCCAAGATTCACGCCCCAACTCCCGTAAGGATTCACGCCCAGGGCCCTGCCCAGATCCACACGAAGAGCCCCGCTCAGATCAACGCTCAGCCCCTCGCCCAGCTTCACGCCCAAACCCCCAAGATTCACGCCCCAACTCCCGTAAGGATTCACGCCCAGGGCCCTGCCCAGATCCACACGAAGAGCCCCGCTCAGCCCCTCGCCCAGCTTCACGCCCAAACCCCCAAGATTCACGCACAGGGCACCCCTCAGACTCACACCCAAACTTTCAAGCCTCCCGCACAGGGCACCCCTCAGACTCACACCCAAACTTCTAAGCCTCCCGCCCAGACCACCGTAAAGATTCCCGCACAGGGCACCTCTCAGACTCACACCCAAACTCCCAAGCCTCCCGCCCAAACCACCGTAAAGATTTCCGCACAGGGCACCTCTCAGACTCACACCCAAACTCCCAAGACTCCTGCCCAAACCACCGTGAAGATTCCTGCCCAGGGCCCTGCCCAGATTCCCGCCCAAGCTCTCAAGATTCCCGCCCAAACCCCCGTAAATATTCTCGCCCAGAGCCCTGCCCAGATTCCCGCCCAAACACCCGTAAAGATTCCTGCCCAGGGCCCTGCCCAGATCCTCACACAGAGCTCTGCTCAGAAGCCCAAACAAAACCTCGCACAGAAGCCCGTCAAGCACGATGCTCAGAACTCCACACGCAGGCCTCAAGCAGTACGGGTAGATAGGATCCAGGCTCCAGCTCCTTGGAAAACCAACTTAGAACGCCTTATGGATGATATCGAGTCTGATCAAGAATTCGGCTATTCACCAGAATTTCATATGAAGGTTATGGCTGCTTCGAAATTTTGTGTTGCTTTGTATGCTTCTTACGCTTCTTCTACTTCTACTAAGTAAGCTTACTGCATCGGTGAGTTATTTTTACTCAAGTGTATGCTGCCGATATAGTTCTTCAGATTTCACTTACTCTGGTTTTTGTTTTAGGCTTGTTCTTTATCATCTCATCAGTGAGCTGATCTTGCATTATGAGGAATTGGGTCCGGGGTTGTATTCTTTAGTATCTTGAATATTGTTTTCTTTTTTTACTTAGTTTTCTCTATTTCTCGTTGTTGTTGTGAGATGATAAGTATCAGTTTTTCATTTGTGTAGTGTTTTTTTATATCAAAGTCTGATCAGTTTGAACTTTATTTGAATCTCGAAATAAAGACAAGCCACACATCTATATCAGTCTAATCAGATAACCATTGAGGGTCATGACTACAACTTATAGCAGTCAACTTGTTTGGGTTCATGACTAGATTTGACATGAAATTAATCCTCTTAACCGACATCATATAACCTTACACAAAAAAGCTCCCTAAATGTGTAGCGATCCTACATTGGTTTCAAAAGAAACAAGAGTTGGGCATCCAAAGAAGGCCCTAAACGCAGCACGAGTGTCCTCTCCGTCACATTAAATGATCTACATTTACTAGTGAGAACCCCTCCAGGCGGCAGTCTCAGAAATTTCAGGATTATACATATAAGAGAAGCACGACGACTGACACTTTGCCAACCTCTTGGTAAAAAAAATGCGATTACGACATATTCACATCTCTCTGCAAACATCCCCGTCGATATATTCAAAGAACAATCCGTGTCATGAAGAGTAAAGTACTCGATGGAAACCGTTACCCAAGTTTGCTGCAAGTCCAAAATATGACCAAGTCATCAGAATCCAACGTCAGACTCCTACTAACCCCATAGCATCGGTCTTGGAGTCATCTCAGCTCCAACGTGCTCCCTAGCGGATGTGCCTTTGACGCAAACAAAAATGATGATGTATATTACATAGCGACAATAGCAGTGAATTTATCTGACAAAAACAGTCCCTCTAAGAAGTCTCCTGTAATTTTGTATCGACCACTAAGAGAATGAAACAAAGATATCAGTTTGGAATTCCACAAAACTAATCACAAGCTATCCAACTTACGTTCACGAAAGCTAGAAATAATTTGTCCTTCTCTCTTAGATTTCTCTTCGGCTTGCATCTTGAGAATCCCTCTCTTCTCTTCAGCACTGATAACTTGATTTTCTTTCCTGATTCGGACTGCATTCATTCTTCTATGCCTTGAACCTGACATCACATATCCTGCTTGCTCAAACTGCAATAAATGAACAGACAAATATCGTAAGATAGTCAATGAGAAGGGAAGTTCTAAATCAAGAGTGTTTTGTTAAAGTCACTTACCTTTTCAATTTGTGGACCTTTCAAACCAATCTCACCACGACGAGGGATACGTTCACCGGCTTCAATAAATGCAGCCATTGCACTACCTTCACCGGGCCGCAGCGCACGACCGAATTCTTTGGGATCCATGGCTTTACCCGTGACCGGATTATACGGCATCGGTCCCACTTCTGTTGGATCTGAGTCCGAGTCCTCTTCTGGAGCTTCTACAACTGCCAAGACCGGAGGAGCTGGAAGAGATGGTCCTTTGATACTTTCCTTACGAGTAGCTGGGGCTCTCATCACTGATTTTTCCTCCCACACAATTTCTTCTTCTTCGCGGGTAGCTTCTGGCTCATCTTCATCGATGCTTGGCGTAGAACTTTGATGACGACGTTTACGGCTTGAATCTCGTTCATGACGTGACGAATGGTGATGTGAGAGATGCTTTTGTTTTGAACGAGAATGTCTTCTTTCGTCATCCTCAGAGTCACTTTCATCTTCAGATTCTGAGTCACTATACTTCGATCGTTTATGATGACGAGACTTTGATTTGGATTTGGATTTCGATTTGGACTTCGATTTGGATTCGGACTTTGAACTCTTGTGTTTCTTTCCCTTTTCTTTTGAATCGTCTTTTGAATCTTGTTTGTATGCATGCGTTGGTGATCTAGGCCAAAATGAGACCTCTGCATGTTCTCGTTCGAGTCGCCGGCTACGTTCAAAGAGCGTTTCAGATGAGAAAAATAACAAAGAGTGAAATGAGGATGCCTAGAGAATCTTAGAGCTCACCTCTCGAAAAAGTCATCCCTTCCTCCTTGCGCATAATTTGTACGTTGATATCCTCTTCCATACGACTGATCTCCGCCACCACCCTTATGATCTTCTTCGTAACCTGATCCACCTTCATTACGTCTCGTCCTGCCTCGATCACCTCGGTCATCAAGCGCTTTATCAGGAGTCATTCTCATTCTACTACGGTCATTTCCTCTATCGTAATCGGGTGATCCTCTAGTATCTGGAGCGTGTCGATGAGAGGAGGGGTCCGGAGATCGAGTCCGACGGCGTGGAGATGGAGGAGTTCGTGAGCGACGTGGAGAAGCGGGACGTCTACGGTCATGATGCCTTTGATCATCATAATCGAAGTCAGTTGCACGGGATCGTTCTGGTGGCATTGTTGTGGTTGAAGTGGATGTTGTTGTTCCCTCGAAACAATTCCTGCGTCGTCTTCATCGTCACTAAAAGACATTCGGCCCTGCGAAGCACCACTCACGTCGGTACCGGATCAAAATCATACACACTGATTGAATTGCGCATACATTTGGAAGACAGCAGATATTTGATCCTCAAAACCTCAATCAGCAAAATGCCGGTATTCCAGCCATCAAATCAGGTCAGAGTCCTTCACATACCATCCACGATCAGAATGCTAAAGGACGTGCTTCTTTCTTCTTAGATCAAGCTCACTAACGTATCGATCGTTCGATTGAAAAAAGGTGGCAAAAGATTCGAAATTGCATGTTATAAAAACAAAGTGAGCCTTGGATTATGTACATTTTCAAGCGAAAAATTTTATCGGAGAGGTATTGATCTGATCTCAAGAGGCGAGGGAATGGCGAACAGGAATTGAAACCGATCTATCAGAAGTGCTACAAACCGACACGATTTTCTCTAATGTATCCAAAGGACAAGTTGCCTCAGCTGCCGATTTAAAGCATAGTTTTGGTTCTGGTACGAACAATGATGTGATCGTACTCGAGATCCTGCAGAAGGGAGAATTACAAGTTTCTGATAAAGAGCGCGGTCAAGAGTTGGATGTGAAGAAGAAGGAAATTGCGCATTTGGTAGCTGAGAAATGTTTAGATCCCTCTACTCATCGTCCGCATACACTTTCGATGATTGAAAAGGCTATGGAAGCGGTACATTTTTCAGTCAACTTTTCGAAAAGTTCAAAGATTCAAGTTAAGTGATTTGATCAATCTTCATCCAGCTACTCCCAATACTCATGTACGGTTCGATTTTACCAGGCACTTGAACTCATCAAGACACTCTCTGCTAGACCTGATATTATTTCTCTTGAGCGAGCTCAGATGCGAGTCCGACTTACCATGCCTGCTAAGGATGGTAAGAAACTTAAATCACAAATTGTCCCACTTTCCACAAAAGTGGAAGATGAAGAATGGTCCGATGAATGGGAATGGGTCAGTCTCAGTATTTCTCTTTGTCTCGGTCATTTTAATCAAACACTGACAATCATGATAAACTTTTCATAGGTGGCTCTAATCGATCCAGGTCAATTTCGAGTCATTAATGAGATTCTCCAACAAGAATCATTAGGTGGTAGAGGAAAATTAGAGACTCTGAGTTTTTTGGCTGAGGTGGTTGAAGGCGATGAACAACTGTAAATGACTTACGGATTGAGTTTTTACACACACTTCAGGGTCGCATGTGGCTGTGTCATACCATCTCCAGGATGAAGTCTGTTCAATCGAGTATTTCTTTGAGTCATCTTCTTTCTATGTATAGCATGAGCCTTCTGGAAAACCTCACACGCGTTTATGATCTTCAGCTCGCCTTGCTTGTATAGAGCGTACATAGGTCTCTCCCTTCACCGAGGAGGGCTATCATTATCTCTATAAGCTAGTTCCTAAAAAACCACGACGCTGGTCAAACTGTTTTCAAGTGGACAGACTATCGCAGAATGAACCAATGATGTACAGCACGTGCATATTCCACTGAGCTGGATAGAGGTAAAAGTGATGGATCCAATCATACTTGACGATATCTGTTGTGTATCAGTCTCCTTCGAAAAAGGAGAAGAGTGACTCCAAGCGAGCTTGGAAAGTTCAGACCAGCCCGCCTATCGTCGAAGACAGCCGGGTGAACACAGGTGAACACTTCAGTCTTTTTTTGGTGTGTGGTATGCCCTGCATAGCCTTTGTTAGTGGCTAGCCTAAGACCTAGGAAGCATTGCTTTCCAATATTAGGAAAGCTCGCAGTTGATACCCGTCATCTAGACTTAAGCTTAGTCTAACGTTCCCCATATACGATAACTCATTGTACTCGTGCCTAAGAATTCATGCTTCACAATTCATTCTTTCATGCTGTCTAAGAGAAGGGAAAGAGTCTTGAATGATGAGTCGGTTCTTCTCAATGGTGAGAGCCGGTCTCAAGTTGTAGCTATAGACGTTGAATACCCAAGCGGCCGCGGTATGTTGTTCAAATATCACGAGCTGCTGGGCAACACCATATATCTCCTTTCAGTTCATTTATAACAAAAGACCATACATATTTGTCAAACACAGGCGCGGAAGAAAGATTTACTTCATTTTCTTGTGAGCTTTTTCAAAATTCTTCCGAATGAGAACTGAAAGGGAGTTCTAGATGTCATCAGGGTGAAGTGAGCTTACCATCAATTGTTGAAGGAAAAGCTCGAAGCTCAACAAGTTCTCAAACCACTTTTGATACATGCGAAACTGAGCCAAATCCCAATGAGGTACAATAACTCAAGACCTTCCCCTTTTCCTTTCCTAACGGTCAGATGTATTCAGTGCTTTGCGCTTTTGTTCAATTCTTTGAGTATCCAAGAATGGCGCTCCTCTACGAGAGCTGAGTGACGACTGCGAAAAAAATGTACAAGACTTGGAGTATATGAACCATGGGATCAGTGAGACTCGGTCCATTTCCATCATTCCATCACCCAAATACAAACGCTCGATATACTACAAGCAGTCTTCAATTCTTCATATATAGCATCCATAACCTTACATTCAAAGTCATCTTAGAAAGCTTGAACTTCTTTATATAGCAATCACAATCTTCCACCTAAAAACTTATCACCTTTCTGAAATGGCACCAACAAAAATCGCTATGTCCAAATCCAACAAAATAACCTCAAACCACGAGCAAGATATCCGAGAACGGGGAGAGCTCTACATCTTTGATCTCCCAAAACCTCTACGCGGAGCTCTATTCACAAAGAATCCGATAGCACTCCCTTACGGACCTTCTCTTCCTCCTCTACCTAGTGTTGAATCATCAGAAGACATTTGGACTGATAACCCCGAATGGATCAAAAAGATTCATTTGTTTGATCAAACTCAAAAATTCGAATTCTTTCGTTGTGTCTTACCTCGATCATTTGGTCGTGAGAGTGGTTTGATCTTTGATAAACCAATTTCCGAGTTAAGAAAATTACAACGTCATGATGATAAAGACTCGAGTCATAGACGTTGGACTTTAGTTATCTTTGGAAAAGATAAAATTGCTGCTATACATATTCAAACTGATTTATTTAACCGCGAAGAAAGTAAACCTATCAAAGACAGATTGGTGATCCTCAAAGATGAAGTGAAAAAACGTTGGTCATCAATTTCGTGTAAATTTATTCTTTTCATCTTTTGATTTGAAACTGACTTTTATTTACATATCATCTTTCTAACAAAACTACTGATCTAGCTGCCCCAGTTATTGAAAGCAAAAAAGGACATGCAAAGAGCAAAAAGGAAAGAGTGGTCGAAAAATTATCCCGCAAAAGTCAGAGAGGAGTTGATAGAGACCCCGTGAATAAAGACCCAATGAACAAGGTATTTATCTCAATTCTCAAATACAACTTTTATTTCCCTCTAATCCTTGTTTCCTTTTCTTTCATAGGCTGGCTCCGAACTCTTGGCGTCTTGGGAAAATGAACTAGAAAAATCAGAACTGATCTTCGTTGGTGCTAGTAAAAAACAAATCTCAATCTTGTTTCCAGAATCTTCACCCTTATACAATAAACTTCGAGCTTTTCCTTTCGCCTTTGGATCTCCGGTGAGTGTCTTTATCGAAACTGAATCCGATTAGTCTTTTATTTTTGTTATTTTAATGCTAAAATATTTCATTGTGTCCGGTTTTTTTGATAGAAAATTGAAGAGCTCAAGCGCTGTTACGTAAAGCTGACCACAGCCAAGCTTAACCTAGACTGTTAGATGAGAATTCAGCCAGTAGATGTTTTGATTTACCAAAAAAAATAAAAGATATCAATACGCATTCCTCATTTCATTGTACATAGCCATTATCTTCAAGCTTTTCTTTTTGTGATTCATATTAGTCTTCTCTTGATTGAAATCAGACAGTTAGTTTTTCTTTTATCGTTTGCTTGAGATGAGTGATCACATGGTTCAACACATCCAGAACATACTACCAATCTGCTTGTTTCTCTGGGATTTACATTTTACTTTTTCTCTTGAGAGGAGCTGCGGCCATTGGTGGGATAATCATGATCAGATACCATGTATCTCTGCCACTACTTGATCATTGTGATTGGAGCCTGAGGCATTGATTGGGATCCACATTTGGAACTCACTGATTGTCATGATCATCTCATCAGATATCAGAAGCGCCTCCCCAACATATTTATGGAGAATATGCACATAACAAATCTATCAATTATGCTAAAACGGTATTGCAAACGCTCTTGAGGAGACTTTGGTTGTCTGGTTTGGAAGAAAATTGGTGCAGACTGTTTTTACTCCGATTTACAACAAAAAGCACTCATTTCATCTGTTGATTGTTTTAATACAAAAGAAAGATACTAAGGAAAGTATTAAGGAATTGATTTAAATGTGAAATTAATTAGGAGGTGCGTTTGATGTTTCGGCATGGCCGTCAGTGCGAGTACTTGGTAGATGTGACTTCCATTTGCGTTCCTTCGTGGTTAAGATCTGGCGACAAGAAAAAAAAATCCCCGTTAGCGAAGTGATGCACCTCTACGTCGCAATAGACATCTGCACGTGTTGTTGGCGTACAATTTATCCAGGACACACACACCGAGATAACCCGACGTACAGAGATTATTAACCCTAGGAAATCTCCTGGAAGTGACGTCATAGGCGGCGCCCACAATGGTTCACCTTGTTATATAGACAGGCTCTTGAGAGCTCTTGAGTCTTGAGCACACATTTCAACTGCCAGATCCTCTTGATTATAGGATAATAATCGCCCAAATCCTGTCTCGTGAACACATCTGTTATCCTGAGCTCTTGCATAGACAGAGGGATGACGAGCACAAAGCAAACAAGAATACCTCTGATCTTGGGCTACGTTGAATGTTAATTCATCAGTCGATCAATATATCCTGACCTATTTTATGTATCTTTCAAGGACTGTGGCAATTGGGAATGAGGGCACGTTTGGCTCAAAGTGGGTTTGTTGATAATGAGTTGACTACTCTAGTAACCTCCAAACTTCTACGATTGATCTGCTAACGAGATTCCTACTTTGACAGGATACATGACTTGGGTACGGCTCAAAAACTCATCGATGTTTTCAAGTCACATGGGCATACTGAGTTAGATACCGCAAGAACTTGTAAGCTTACCAGTTTCGTTGCGTCCCTTGCTTCTGCTGATTCTCATCATTGGACGGATTCTCAATAGATGGCGAGGGGACCACGGAACAGATGCTTGGCGAGCTAAATTGTACGGGGTTGACGATCGATTCCAAGTGCTTCCCAGCGGCATGTCTACGTGTATCCTATGATATATGAATTGAAGTTAAAAACTTATCTATATATTTGGGGTTATCTAATCTCTTATTTATTCTTACTAGATTCTTTTCTCGTCTCATATGCTATGATATCATCTTTCTTATTCTCTTATTCATGATGTCATTGCTGTGAATGCTATTAGTAATCTGACCGTATCTTGTGATGTCTTCGGTATATATAAAGAGTGCTTCACTACCTATTGTATTTTCTCTTTTCCTTACCGATTCTACTCATCACTTCGAGCAGGTATTGTTCTGCTCTTTATCGGTCACTGAGATATAACTATCTCCTACTAGTTACTAACTAGCATTCCCTAACAGGTTATTATTCTTCTTATTATTGTTTCCATTCTTGTGCTGTGTGTTAATAATAATCTTACCGATTCTACTCATCACTTCGAGCAGGTATTGTTCTGCTCTTTATCGGTCACTGAGATATAACTATCTCCTACTAGTTACTAACTAGCATTCCCTAACAGGTATTGTTCTGCTCTTTATCGGTCACTGAGATATAACTATCTCCTACTAGTTACTAACTAGCATTCCCTAACAGGTTTGCTCATAAGTCTCATAGCCATCTCGCAATTATATGGTCAATCGCTTATTTTTTTGCTTTCGACGTATACGATTGACCAGGGACCAGGTGGTCACAAGCCAGCGGTCGTCAGAGCGACTCTAGAAACGACTTTGAAGGCTCTCAATGTGCCAAAGATTCGTGTGTTCTATCTACATGCGCCAGATCGATCAGTTCCATTCGAAGAGACTTTGAAAGCTTGCGACGAACTATACCTAGAAGTTTACCGAACTCGGCCTCAGTATTTATGCTGCATGGGAAGTGGCGATGATGTGGAGAATTTGTGACAAGAATGGCTATGTCAAGCCAACAATTTATCAGGGTATGTATAATGCCATTACCAGATCAATCGAAAACGAGGTGAGCATTTTTTCTTTCATCTATCCTATTACTGCAACGCTAATTTTGAATTCTTTTGGCCCAAACTACGACTCAGCTTTTTCCTTGCTGTCGATCTTTCGGAATCCGTTTGGCTATCTATAATCCATTAGGTCAGGCCTAATGAGCTACCAGAGATTCAACCCTTTGAACGACTTTCCTAACTTCTTTCACCAGCCGGAGGATTTTTTGCTGGTAAGATTATGAAGCCTGATGATCCAATTGAAGAGGGCGGCCGTTTCGATCCTAACCATCCACTAGGCGCCATGGTATGCACAAGAAAGACGATACTCCTTTCACAAAATTCGAATTGGTCCTTACGCGAGTCTCTTCTTCTGTAGTACCGCGAGCGATACATCCGAAGCAGTTTTTTCAAAGCATTGGAGGTCGTGAAAGAAGCTCTGAAAGGTCATCCCGACATAACTCTGGTATCAGTGGCAGCTCGTTGGCTACAACATCATTCCGGATTGCAGCCCGAGGATCGTGTCATTTTGGGTGCCTCTTCAATTGATCAAATCGAGATGAACTGTTCCTGCTCGGAAGAAGGACCACTTCCGGAAAATATTCTTTCAGCTGTGGACCTAGCCCGGGAGACGGTCAAAGCTGAGTTGAGTGAAGCTTGAAAACTATCAGCCAATCGAATTTGTTTACTAACATCCTATGATGGTTTCCCAATTTGAGATGCCCATCGTACTGGAGATGACATGTACCATCAGCACGGGGTAGTATGGGATGGTACAGTGGTCTTTCTTATCGCTTTTCTGGCAAGATTGAAAATCGTCAGGCTCGATACTCGGCAAGCTATCGCTTTGTAGCAAGTCTTTTCGAGCGATCTTTTGTGGAGAGATTCATTCCAACAATGTCGGGTTTCTTGAAGTTGTATAGCCTGTCCTGATTTGTCACAGTTCCTTCTATTGAATGAAAATGCGTATCGTGTTGTATTCTATCTTTGAAAGGCTTCATATGCCATCAACGAAAATTCCTATGGGGGTCGGGAGTCAGGCCGGAAAGTGATAGCTCATGAATAATGACACTCAGATGTGGGTTGTGGGTTGAAAAAGTCAAAAAGTCAATAACCCTCAAATATTAGTCACATTGCCTTGAAGTCTTCGGTCAATTTGAGGAATTGACTCAGTCGACTTCTCACCATCGATGAATCTCATCGACTACGATCTCATTTTTAATCTTATTGATGTGGTGCTCGTCTAATTCGGATAATCAAACGTCTGTAACTCAAGAATACTATGCAACACCGTCAACGATTGTGTAGCTTTCAAAAGCATTCGAAACAGCCAAGAAGCCCTGGGTCCACGCATCAACTGCCTCAAGGGTAAACAAGTTGTTCGTGGAGGATCCTCGGCGGCCAATTATCAGACCAGGCGTTCCATACGTTCTCCTGCTGAGATCTATATTCCGCACTTTAGGCGCATACATCTTGGTGACGTTTAGTTGCATTGCCAAAGTGATGCTTGCGCCAGAAGTTGTGAGCACGCGCAGTATCCACGCATCCAAGCAAAGAGATGAAATGGAAAAATCGGCCCGATTGACTTGAAGCTCTGGATCGCATCATGGCGCTTTCATTCAGTCAATACGAAGATAATGTAGAGCGGACCCCAGAGTGCATATGTCTCAATATCTGCCGGGAACGACAAGACACGGGACAAAGACTCTCCGCGGAAATTGATTTTCATGTTTGTCTGTCTACGGTCGAGATGACTTGTGGGATATCATTGAAACCGTTGGATCTGACCACTCTGCATTTGCGAGAGCTTGCATACAACCTTTGGATATAGAGTCACTGGGGTCAGACCAGACCAAAAATTAAAACTAGGAGGACTTGCGTGATGATTGATAGCCATGTCAAAATCGTGGATTGTAAACCCAGAATGATCAATGCATAAATGATGTGTATATCTTTAGGATGAGTCAATAAGAATGTGTCTCAAAGGCCTATCGACTCTAGCAACTCGACATCAGAAGCATTCACAGTGGCCAAAAAATATCCCTTCTGCGGAAAAAGTCACGGCAGGCCATAGGTACTCTCTAGAGGATTCGATATCTCATGTTTGTATGTTCGAAGATTGAATATTGACGTATAAGGTGTCATCGATGTCATCAAATCAGATCATTCTGGATTCAAGGAAGCTTTCATATAACCTTTGGTCAAAAAGCTCACTGCCTTTATAGCAAGACAAGAATCGAAACTGGGTTCATACCATGGAAACTACAGTCGGGTCGCTGCCAAAAGAAATCCATTATCAATTAACACCAGCTGAGTGTTATAAGGCGCGGACTGAAAATGAATCAAAGTGAACACCAATGTATAGATGATATGTGCTCCATTTTGAGGATCAACAAGCAGGGATGTGAGACATGGGGCATATACTTCCCTTGAACGAAATAATTCTGAAAATCCGAGGTACCTAAACTCGCTGGACTGCGACCGTCCAGCCAATTGCATCTTAACAAATCAATTCTTTATATTGTAGATTCCAGGATTGTCGTCCATTATGCGAGCAAGCTGAGGCGAGCCGAATATCACAATGAATGCAATGGCCCAATATCGAATGAAAAGGCGATCGGAGGGAGATGAGTCTACGCAAACACAAGAAGTTGATGATCGTAAAGGAATGGGTCTACGACACTCACCAAGAGATTCTGGGCAGATTCTTCGGAGCAAAAGCCTACAATTTTTTCTGCTGATGCTCAGGGGCGTCCGAAAATTGGTGATGGGCGAGGTTCGCCGCAGTTGAAAGAGAATAATTTAGCTGAAGAAAGGCCAACAAATTCTTGTTACCAGAAAAAGCTTCGCAATAGTATTTTCAGAGCGGAATTGGTCAATATATATAAGTTCGGGTGAGCTGAACGTCACAGTGGCCAAGTGCTTGTTAGCTATGTAATGAAAATCAACTCAAACTTCACGATAGCCAACACTCGGATGGACGGATACCGTGAGTGAACTCTTTGTGATCAATAAGTAAGAACGCGTGAAAGGGTGCGCGTGGATTAATGCTAGAACGTGGAGACGTAGGCACCATAACATTTTCCGTACAGCTCTTGCTTTATTATCTTGAGTACAAAGGGTAAAATAATGTACTAGCATTATTGTAAATGTTCAGTCAACATTAAAAATGCAACCAAGGTGATGCTGATCCCAGTCATTATTTAGCTCGTAGTGATTGCATTTTTTACTCAGAGATCTCTTCACAACTTACCACAACGATCCCAAACTCCACCTTCAATTCCTTCCACCTCATTTCAAATCTCATCCCTCAATCCCTCTCACAACCTCTTTCTTCACTTATAAAACTCGTCTTGATCACAATGCGTCCTCCTGCCCTCGATCTCAAGAATTGTAGAGTGAAGAAAGTGTTCACCAACAATGTTAGCAATGACAATCCAGTAAGCAATGGTTTCTTTTTCTCACTTTTTGAACCCCTCTAATCTTTTCATCATTTCCTTTTCACTTTCTGACTCTTATTTCTTTTACCTTTCAAGGGCGCCGCTTCCGGTAGCGAGCGAAGCCCCTTGGAATTAGAATTCGGTGGTCTCTCCCCAGCTAGACTATCAATCTTTAACCTTGAGGAACCTTTCCCATCCCCAACTCTCGAACGCCCCCTTCGCATCAGAAGAAGATCCACATCTTCAAGCGTTCTTTCCGGCGCATCTGGTGACAATTCTATGGTATGTGCTGTTAACCCATTCACCTATCTGGATCAATCTTCTTTTCTCTTGTTGACATATCCTTTTCCAATCTTCTCTTTCTCTTCCTTCACATCTTCCCACTTTGAATTATTCCAGACTTCCAACCCCTCTCATATTGCACCAAGACCTCGTGTCATCTACTCGGGCCCACCTCTGCTTATGAACCCCGATGGTAGTGTCAAATCACCTCATCGAACACCCAACCTTATCATCAAGAGCACTATCAAGAGAGTTTGCCCCCGAAAAACTTCCAGGAAACCATTGGTATGTGTCTCCAAATTCCAATTATCATATTCTTTCATTCAATCATCAATCCCCTTGCATCGGTTACTCATTTCTTTTTTGCCACTTTTCCCTTTTGATTTATATCACAGAGCGAACTGTTATCTGCGCAGCGCTACAGAGTGCTCTACACCATTGTGGAGGAGCCCGAGGAAGAATGAAGGGATGAATCTAAAGGCAAGAGAATGTTCGGGCACAAGGTAAGATATCAGTATACTTTATTTTCCTGAATCTTTTACAATCATTTCAAAAGGAAAGAGACTGACTACATCTTTTTCCAAGATTTCTCTTGGTCCATTCATTCAACCTACAGTTCTCACTCTTCTGAATATGCTGAATCTCTCCATGAATCCTTTATGTGATGGAATACTTGATAGATATGTTATGTAATGGTGGTTATATATATCTATTAAAATTAGGAATTGGAATTGGAATTGGGATTGGGAGTTATTGAATTAGGAATTGGAATTAGGATTGAAATCCATTAAAATAAGGAATTGGAATTAGGATTGGGATTCACTAAAATTAGGAATTGGAATTGGGATTAGGATTATTAAAATTAGGAATCGGAATTGGAATTTATTTTATTGCCATCGTATTAAGAGTATTGTTCATATCCTAAAGATAGCCTTGCTTTGTGAAAGCCTTTATCTCATCTTGTTGAGCTATGGGATCTGTGTCAAGTTCCAGCCCTTTCTTACACCCACATACCTGGTTGAAGCTGGATATATTCCTTGATCTTTTTGCCCTGTGACTGAAGATAGAACAGTGCCTTTGGTGCTTCTGTCAAAAAAGTCACTCAATTCGCCTTTATAAAAAAGGAGATACTGGGAATTATTTCTGCACCCATAAGTGCCTGTATAGATATGATTGAAAGGATGTTTACATGCCCTTTCAAGACATAAATACATCATATCAAGCTTTCTTGGAAGACAAACAAACAAGCATCTTATTACCCAAATATCTGTGAGAGCGGGCTGGAGGGAGTGACGGCCACCATTCCTTGTCAATCAAAGATGGAAAGAACACCTCAAATGAGAGGCTTTCCTATTAAAGTCCTCATTGTATTCCCCTCTTTCAATTGTTCACTGATCCCAAAGGTCAAATCAAATGAGAAAGACCTATTCAAAAGAGTAATATCCGCTCAAATTAATATTAGCACAAGCTCAAAACTTCTATTCAAGGGACAATAATCAAAGATGGGTCATTTCACTTCAGTCTTTGAAAATGACAAGGATAACACTTCACCTTCATCATTGTGTTCTATTGATGAACCAACCTCCTCACCTTTATCAAATTTATCATCTTATTTGTATTCTACAGAAGAACTAGACTCCCATTTATTATCATCCTCAGATTTTCCACATTCTTCTACTATATCATCTACGTTGACTGAAGACTTGAAGGATACCTTCTGTCAACTTGGTTTATCCCAATCAACAACTTCTTTGTGTTCAGACCCAAACTCCTTACCTTTTACCACATTATCATCACCAACTTGCTCAATACCTGGCTGTCCAACTTGATATGCTCTTGTCAACATGGTTAAAGCCCCCATTAGTTCTCTTGAGTCTTTATAACCTGATCTGGGAACCACACTGGACCACAATATTGATTGACATCCAAAACTCAAACAGCCTACTGACAAGTTGATCTTCGCGACTTTTATTGATCACAGATGTGCACTTGACGGGGATAACTATTGCTTGTATCCAAATGGGGAAACAGTCTTTGTGAAAGCTCCTGAGGATAAAGTTGGAAATTTCTGATTCATTGGATGGACTCACACTATGCAAACGGCCAGGATTGGATGACCAGTAGATATTACTGCTTGGGTGTCAAGAAATGCACAAATGCACAAATGCAAAATGTGACCTTGCTTCTTGTCCACCAACATGACCAAACAAGATTTTGCAACTTGTGGAATTGTGAGTTATTTAGTTTTCAATCAGGGTTGATCATAGTTGATCATCTGATGCTCACCTTGGTTTCTATTCACAAATGAACTCCTTGCACAATATAAAGATGCAAGGGAATGATAAGACACATGGATTGCATTGCCTGATGAAGAATAGATACTGAGCTAGACACCAATGGCAACAAACAGTGGGCTCCACTTTGACATCAAGGAATTCATTACCACTAGTGGCCTAAAGCAAAGAAGGTGGACCCCAATTCAAAGGCCACACTGAAGTCTATGGTGATCCACAACCCCACACCCAGTGTGGTAATCAATTTCTAGGATCATCCAAGAAAAATCAAAAAATCATTACAAGTTAAAAGTCAACCATGAATTTGTTTATCCTTAGCATTTTCATGTTAAAGGAGGACCATCCATTTGAACAAAACCAGGCAAAATACACCATTAGTGCATGTTTGAGTTTTGCACTTTGTCAGACACCATTTTGAGATCTATTTGTGGTTCCCTGCATCCAATTTCCCAATAATCTGCCAGCCACATCTCCCCTTTTGACCCTAATTTATCCAACTTTGCAATTCAATCTACAACTAGCTGAGTTTCCTGGAGTATGCAATGTCAATCTTACATATGTTCATCACATGAATCTCCTTATCAATGGATCCAATGAAAATCCCAGCTAAACATAATCCAAAATCCAATCAGAATCATGGATTGGACAAATCAACCTTTCCACTATAGCAATATGTATGGTAACGAGTGTCTCCTCTATCAATCCAGCTCTGTACTTCAAATTATATCATAGATGGAGGTATGTATGTTGGAACACCTGCATTCTGATCACTTCACCAATTGATCTTTTTCAAATTCAAAACAAACACTGATTTGTCTGTTTGTTTTGTACCAATGTCGGTCTTGCGTTAACAGATGCCTTGGGCAGGTTAATTCAAAGTGGTCACATCAATCACATCAAGGCTTTGACAGCCTTGACGCAGGTTAGACTTACCTCGACTCAACTTCTACCCCGTCCTTGATTTCTTCCTGATCTTTGATTCGTTCTGAAGTTGTTTTTAACTCTTTTTAAACCTTCTCTCAGCCCGTCCTCAAATCTTTCTTCCATCATTTTTGGAATCAAAACACTATCCACCTTTTCCGGCCTGTGATTTGCTGGAAGTTGGTATAATGCATATGAGCATCTGCATGAATCAGTATATCCAATTGGCTCGAAAACTTACAGGATGCTTTGATAATCGTACTGATTCAACTTTAGATGGGGCTTTATTGACTTTTTTAGGAACCCTCTATCAATCAAATACCTTCACTCTAATCGATCAACTGAGAATCTCAAGGATGTAATTACCGATTGATCTTGGTTGTATATTCAGTCTATTATGATGGAAATAATAAGCTGAAAATTACTGGTCTAGGTTATCGAGTGCATTTTCATGCAGTTAAAAACACCGTCCACTACTCTCAGGTGTAATGTGTAAATGAGTTCATGATAACTCAATTTCATTTATGTCAAGATTAATATGTTAATTATTAATCCTGACTTGTAGATGTTCCCAAAGAATGAGTAACTTTCCTTTGATTCTTTGTAACCACTACTTAATAATTTGTTTACTATGTGGTGGTGTGGGGGTATGCCCCGGAAGAGCAGGCCCCGGAGATAGATGTCTATCTCCGGGTATCTCCTGCCCCTCCGGGGTGATAACAAAGAACCCGAGGAGGCTTCTCTTCCCCTGGGACGGTGGGTGGGACTCAAAAATTTTATTTTCGAGAGCTACGCGATGAGAGTGAAGGAAAATAAAACTAGACGAGTTCTACGATGAGGTGAGAGGAAAAGATGGGACAGAATAGCTAGAGAAGGAGAGAAAAAATTTTCTGCTTGAGAACTTCAAGCCACACTTCTCTAGTATTCTGGCCCCGCTCTCTACCGGGCCTCTCGCCTCACGTGATTACTCGTCCACCCTTGGTAATGGACTACAGTTTACCGTCTCAGGTTTTGGGTAAACTCTCAATCCACTACTCTCAGGTGTAATGTGTAAATGAGTTCATGATAACTCAATTTCATTTATGTCAAGATTAATATGTTAATTATTAATCCTGACTTGTAGATGTTCCCAAAGAATGAGTAACTTTCCTTTGATTCTTTGTAACCACTACTTAATAATTTGTTTACTATGTGGTGGTGTGGGGGTATGCCCCGGAAGAGCAGGCCCCGGAGATAGATGTCTATCTCCGGGTATCTCCTGCCCCTCCGGGGTGATAACAAAGAACCCGAGGAGGCTTCTCTTCCCCTCAACTCACAGGGGATAAGAGCCGTGAGCCAGAGAAGCCCCATTCCTCGGTCCTCTGTGAGCCACACACCACGCGTTCAACAGTTGAAATAATTAAAGTTTCATATACATGGTAAGCTGTATTTCTATGAAGATCTGCTTGTACTGATCTGTACAATGACTCTATTGCAAATCTATCAATAAAGTTCGCCGATAGAAGAGCAACGTATGCAGCCTCCTGCCAAGCTTGGCGCTCTGAAAAAATTTTCCAGGTTATACATCACAAGAAGTGTGTCATGTCCGTTCGAACTTCACCAACTCATATTTCTTCATACTTCTCTTCCCATCTCAGCTCTAGGAGCAACTGTTTAGTTTTCTTCAACTCCCTCTCTGAAAATTTCCTAAGGTAAATCAAATACGTATCTGAGGCCCACCGGCCGCTCTTCATCACTTCTTCTCTCGACGCTCCTAAGTTCCAAAGCAACGACGCTCCTCCTATCCTGAAGGAGTGGCCATGAAGTAACTGTCTCGATTTTGGACGTCTTCCATTCCAAATCGCACGTAAGCTCTTGATCGTATCTTGTTTTCCCAGCCGTTTCTTTCTCTCTCCAACCATCACCGAGAAGATCTCTTCGCTTGGTTTCCTAGGACGCAAGGCAAACCAATCTTCTAGCATTGATACCGGATCTAACAGAGAATTTTGTCTATGTAGGATAATCGATTGTACCTCTCCTGGTCCTGCTGTTTTCGCGTTATGTAAAGCAATCGTCACCAACGACCTGTCTTCTGACCAATCCACATCATCCCATCTCGGTAAACGCTTCTTCGGGTCATCTGAGATAAGTTCTCCCAACCTTGCTGTTCCCCAGAAAGCCATCAAAGCGACCGTCAATCGAGCAACTCCTATCTCCCCTGAATTCGGCAGGACCTCTAACAGGACTACCAGATCATCCAAGAGCACCGGAGGCCGTTTCTTCTCGACCAAGTTAAACTGTGCCTCCACCATCCTCGATGCCTTCAATAAGGCTTTCACCGCTTCATCAACCTCCGTTGGGTAAGTCTCATCATGATATAGATGCCATGCTTTGATCCCAGCGATATAAGACTTTAGCGTTGAATACTTTACTGATTCATCACTCTCTGCCTTTTCAATGCTCCTTTTCGAACCCCAGACTACAAACTTCTTCATCAAACTCGGAGATATCGGCAGAAGACTTTCTCTAGGAATCCCTTTCACCTTGGCGAAACGAAAAAGTTTTACTACTCCTGAATTATAGCTCTTCAAAGTACCGTTCCCCCAAGCGCCTCGTAAGTAATGTTGTTTCACTTCATCTATCTCTGAGTCATCGATTCCTAACGCGTTTTTCTTGAAGGCTCCAAAAGGATTCGTCACCTTCTTCAGTACTTTCAAGCTCTGCATCCTGCTAACACGCCAGAACGTCAGTCAAATCCATTCGCAACATTCTACGACTGTACCACTTACATCAAGATCTATTCAGACGAGTGGGAGCTCTTGTTTCTTCTTTGGGGGGAATACCTGCCTCAGCAGCAACGTTAAGTCTTGAGGAACTTCTACGATAACCTCATTGAACCACATCAGATCTCCGATCCAGCCCCTTGACAGCCCATCAGCATCGTTATCGTTTGATATCACTCGTCTCGCGTCGATATCACAGGCTAAGGACGTAAGTAGACGCTGTATGTATTTCCATTCTTCATTTACATTCTCATCTTTCGATTTTCGCTTTCTAACTGTTGATTGGGATGTTGTATTGTCCGTCCAGACAATGAACTTCTTTCCTCCGACATGTCTCAACCTGCTTAGCACCACCAAACCTAATCGAATCGCCAGAGTCTCAGCCCAAGCGATTGACCTTCTGCCTTCCGACAGGCCTACCGTTTGCCAATCTTCTACAAACTCGAAACATGCCCATCTCTCTCCAATCAGGATTCCTATTCCGAAGGAGGAGGAAGCATCCCCTACCCACCCCACTTCTTCTGCTCGTGGGGAAGGTATTAGAACGCGTGAGTTAAAAGAGAAAAGACACCTCTTCCATTCCTCTAAGTCTGGCTTAACATAATCTGGTGTATGGCGTAACGCTGATTTATTCACCCATTCCTTGAGCCACTTATAAAAGGACCTCATATAAGCCTTCATGTGCGGAACGATGTAAACTGTGTGAACCAACTTCCCTAAAAAACTTTCTATGGTGTTGAATGCCCAAGGTTCTGTAATCGTAAGTAGATCCACAATGAGTTGCTTTCTTTCTCTTAACTTTTCTTCTGGAAGTCTGACAGTATGATCTCTTCCATTCCAAATGAAACCCACATAACGTTGTTCAGACGCGAATTCATGATTCTTCGCCGGATTAGTCTGTACACCCAAACTATTGCTTAACGTTGTCACATCCGCCAATGACGCGAGCTGGCCTGGACATCGAAATATCAAATTATCGTCTACCCACCTAAAAATCATCGGGAAGTTGAGGATCTTTTCAATGATGATTTTCCACACGTGTGCTGGGGCTCCAAATACCCCACAGCTCGCCACACCACCGAAACCAATCGCTAAATCTACCCAGATCCTTCCCAAGAAATCAATAATACACAAAAACCGTCTCTGACTAGGGTGCAATGGTAACTGCCTATAGGCCTTCTGCCAATCAAATATCGCTAGTTCCCATTCTCCTGGGTTATTTTGAAAGAATAAAGCCACCTTATCGAAATCATCCCAGTAAGTTCCGTAATTCAACTTATTTACAAAAGAATTTACAGAAGGAACTCCTCCTTTGTCTTTCGGAAATGACAAGTCGTTGACCATCCTGATTGACCCATCTCCGTTCACCGCACTTCCCATCGGATTTGTTCTGAAGAACCCGAATTGTTGGAATACTTGCTCGTGAGTAAATGGTCCGGCGATTCTACCAGCCCGGAGTTCTTTTGCTAAAGTAATTTCTATCTGATCTCTAGCTAAACTTGCTGATCGATGATTCTCCGGCGTGTACCACGAAACACCTTCAATCTGATGTTGAGGTATCCCAAGGCAAAATCCGTTCTTGAACCCATCGGTGATATAAGGTATATCTCTTTCTAACCCTACCTCCTTCATCAATTCAGCCCACTCAGCGATTACCATCTTACATGAGACTGGCGCCGGCCACATATTTTGTACCGGCACGGCGAATATCTTCCTTTGCCAAAGAGGTATTGGTTCTTTCGACTTCCGCACTACAGCTTCCTTCTCTTCCTCATCCGAGGTGATATCACTCGATTCCTCTGATCTCTCTCTCTCTCGATCACCTCCTTCGAACACAAGATCTCTTGACTCTACAAAATCTCTCGGCAAACTCAAGGAGGTATCCCTAGAGTGGTAGAACGACTAAAGGAAACAAATTTTCTTTCTCAGAAACTATACTTCTTCTATTTGTTGATTTCAAATTCACAACGTACTATGTATCACAGAGGTTTATATGACAACAAGAAAAGGTTAGAAATCAGGCAACATCATCACATCCGTCCCCAATGTTCCCACACAGTACACGGAAATCCAAATGGGCCAACCAAATCACATCAAGCTTATGTCAGAAAAACTTCACCAACAGCTGCTTTCTGCAGAGAGAAAACTTACACGTTTTGATTTTCTGTAGGTTTCGTCGCTGCCGAACCCTGTCCGGCTGGTCCTTGTTTAGCGTTCTTATGATAATAAGGCTTCAACGCTTGGGTTGGAAAGGACGATGAGGGGCCCGGATGATGCGAATCTCCCCCTGCTGTACCAGAGAAATGAAAACGAAAAAGTGTTAGTCCTCAGACCACTCCGAACAAATCATAGAAGTCCTACAACTAACCATTAAGGTTTTCCCCCACATTATTGTTCTTATTGTACCGGTTCTGGGAGAAGTTGTTCTTCTTAACATACGGTTTTCTAAAACTGCCTCCACCTCGTTTCCCGCGCTGGACTGACGTAGACGACTCCACTACCTTTTCAACTACCACGGGAGCTAGCGTCACCACCTGCCTACCCGTTGAAAAACTAAACCCGTATTTCGGACCTCCTTGGGCATAAGGATTGTCTACAAATTGCAAATCTCCAGCTCTATCCGCTGCGAATCTGGCTTTATCCACTACCGATTGTTGCACTCCATCAGGTATCTTAACTATATCCTTCAATATCGTCTTGCCTTTGACTTTAGTTTTAATCAACTTTCTCCTTCTGAAAATGACAGTTCTGATCTTCAAGTGATAACGTAGTCCGATCATCCAACAATTATATTGTTTCTTCAAATCAGATACAATCTTCTTATGTTTCACAACATAATTGGCATACGTCTCCAAACCATAGATTTCTCTCGCATACCTCTCTTCTAAATCACACATTTCTATAAAATCTCCATACGTAAGTTGTTTTTCTAGAGCTTTAAGAGAATTCTTGGATATTTCTAATTTCTTTTTATCTTTATCTTTCTTCTCTTCATCTTCATCATGAAAACTTTCTAACAGAGCAGTGTTGAAGAGAGTCAAAGGTACATAAGCTCGTAACTTCCTAAACCCTTTGTCCCATTTGTCCGGTAAATCTGGGAGGTCTGCTGAATCGAAAGCCGACACATCATAGCCTAGCTCCGCCTTGTCGACCACATCGGAATCATCTGAGCTGTCCTCCGACGTAGAAGAATTCTCTGACGAAGAAGGTGACGAGTCGTTGTCTGAATTTGAAGGTTTCCTCTTCGACTTTTTCTTCTTCTTTTTCTTAGGCTTCAACACCTCTGAGTCATCGGAGGACGGGCACTCATCTTTTTTAATTTGGTCTTGGTCTCGGATCTGAAGCGATCGAATCCTCGGAAGAAGACGAAGAA